>NW_010320958.1:0-21352 GCF_000700745.2 Antrostomus carolinensis | reverse complement strand
CTCTCTCTCTCTCTCTCTCTCTCTCTCTCTCTCTCTCTCTCTCTCTCTCTCTCTCTCTCTCTCTCTCTCTCTCTCTCTCTCTCTCTCTCTCTCTTAGGATTCCAGTGACCAGCTTAGTAGATAGCTGGGCAGCACTGCTGCTTCTGTTAAAAGATTCCATCCAGGTTGGTCTTCCAGCTCCAGGACAATTCCTTATACTTGGGTAAGTGCAATTTCCAAATAAGCTCAAATGTCAGTGTGTGAAATCATACTGAAATGTTAAGTGTTTAGAGATCTCTGTCACTTATTTTTGAGTGATAGAGCTATTGCCTGAGTTCTGTGGCTTTTATCAAATGAGTTTCTTCTCTGAAGAATAGTTATGTATATTAAATTTTATATTATAGTATGATATAAGCCACAGTCTTACCTTACTGATTGTTTGAGCAACTCAGGCTCTTTAAACAGTACGTTTAAGCTTCTGATTTTTCTTAGAAAATAACTACAATGACTATTTCTTAGGTATATGTAGATGTGCAGCCCATTAGAAAGGATTCTTTCCCAGCATGAAAGCTGATTGTGGAATATTAGGAATAAAATGTTGAAAATTATTTTCTGTATAAAGCTTCAAGGACCATTTTCTTGAGTTCCTGGAATTTTATCTTCCCTAGTAAACTGTGTCCAAAGACAATTTTGTGTATAGTCTGGTAAGATATGTTCTTGAGAAACTATTACAGTATGATCAAAATTAATGTAAGAAACTTGAAAGGATGTTTTCTAGAATATTGATAAGTGGCAATAACTGAAGGTTTTGTTTAATAAGTATTGTGCACATAGAATTCTTCAGATTTGTCCTAGCTCTTAAACTGAATAATGTATTGTGAGAAAAAAATCCATATCTACTTCTATAATTTTTCAGTGTCCTTAATGAATTCATTATGAAAAACCCAAGTCTGGAGAATAAGAAAGATCAAAGAGATCTCCAAGTAAGAAATGTATTGTTTGTATGTCTCTTTTGAAAATACTGAACAATGAATGCTTGAATGTACTAGAATTATCTGATATATAATTTCTGTAGTCTGAATTGACTCTTTAGTATCTTCTACTGTTTACTGTTTGATCTGTTGAAAAAGATCTCATTTTCTGTGGAGTTATTAATCACTGATAATATAGAACAGAAGCAATTTGAAAGCAGTTCTATACTTAGTTATATAGATTTTCTACAAAAACACATCAGGACACCAAATACAACCCTTCTGCACAAAGTTCTTTAAATGCTTGGGTTTTTTCCTACCAGGATGTAACGCACAAGATAGTGGATGCCATTGGGGCAATTGCTGGTTCTTCCTTGGAACAGACGACTTGGCTAAGACGAAACTTAGAGGTTAAGCCTTCTCCCAAGATTATGGTTGATGGAAACAACTTAGAATCAGATGTTGAAGGTAGTTTCATTTTCATCTTTATTTTAAATAAAACATCAATTATCAGGCCAAAGAGGACAGCTTTGCTATATTTGAATATATTAAAAATGCTTCAGTATTGTTCTGGCATTAGTATCTCACACAGCGTATCTGGCAAAGTCTGTACATCTTCAAAATATATGCTATTAAAGTATGATTGTAAGGTAAGTAATGGCTTAAGAAAGCTAACTTTGGACATTTTTTTTATTTTCTTAATTTAGATATGTTGTCTCCAGCAATGGAAACTTCAAACATAACTCCATCTGTTTATAGTGTCCATGCATTGACCTTACTTTCAGAGGTAAATGTCTCCTCAAATGTAATACTGTCTTATAATAAACTTTTACATTGTGAAAAGCTTTGGACTAGAAGCTTAGTTGATGAGAAACACTGGTGTGAATGGATTCTGGGTCCCATCATATAACTTTGTTACAAACCCAGTTATAAAGATTCAGTGGGATGGTGAGGCATAAAGCACGGCCTTTCAGGAGTGTAGGTGTAGGAAACTTTTGGTGGCAAACTTTGTGTGTTATTAGTGGTATGTGTTATTTACTGCTGATGATCACAGTCAGTCTTTGAATTGGTTTTGTTTCTAGCTTATTCTGTAGAATACTTTGCCCAGGAGCTTATGCTTCTGTGTTTTTACCTTAGCGTGTTTTAAAAACAATAGGACCTTTATACTCTGGACTTTGTATAGTACCTGAAATTTAATCACTTCTGTCATAAACTTGAATGTTGAGTAAAGGACATTATACAAAAAAATGCTGAATAGTAGATAAAAAGCTATTTGAGAGTGTATGATAACATATCATCCTCTCCTTTTATAGGTTTTGGCTCATCTCTTGGATATGGTTTTCTACAGTGATGAAAAAGAGAGGGTTATTCCTTTGCTTGTAAATATTATGCACTATGTTGTTCCCTACCTCCGCAATCACAGGTACCTTTGCGATGTATTGAATTGATGTAGATCTCTATAGCCAGGTGAAATTTGGTGGGTAACATTTAAGTTGAAATATGCATGATAAGCATTAGATGTCTTATCAAATTTTCTATAAAGCAACAATTCAAAATTGTTTCATGTTGACTTTCTTCTTTTTTTTTTTTTTTTTTTTTTTGCTTAGTGCTCACAATGCATCCAGCTATCGAGCCTGTGTCCAGTTATTAAGCAGTCTTAGTGGGTACCAGTATACAAGGAGAGCATGGAAAAAGGAAGCATTTGACCTCTTTATGGATTCCAGTTTCTTCCAGATGGATGCTTCATGTGTTAACCAGTAAGACTTTTTTTTCCTGCTTATATTGATGGCTGTTATAAATTTTATGTATACCATTACCCAAGAGTATGTTTAATGTGGACCAAAATTACCCAACAGATCTCTGTTGAGAGAAATAAAGAGGGATGTTCTGTGGTTTAGATTACCACAAGAAATGTGAAACTCATTTATGTAAGGTATATTTCTATGCACAAGTCTTTTTTCAATATCAAGATTTAAAAAAAAAAAAAATTCTATGAGGAAAAAGTGATTAATATTTCAAAGAAATATAGAATGGTTTGGGTTCAGAGAGACCTTAAACATCAACTAGTTCCAACCCCCCTGCCATGGGTAGGGACACCTTCCACTAAACCAGGTTGCTCAAAGCCTCATCCAGCCTGACCTTAAACACTTCCAGGGAGGGGGCATCCACAGCTTCTCTGGGCAACCTGTTCCAGTGTCTGACCACCCTCACACTAAAGAATTTTTTCCTAATATCTAATCTAAATCTACCCTCTTTTAGTTTAAAACCGTTACCCCTTGTCTTGTCACTATACTCTCTGATAAAGAGTCCCTCCCCTTTTTTCCTGTAGGCCCCTTTAAGTACTAGAAGGCTGCTTTAAGGTCTCCCTGAAGCCTTCTCTCCTCTAGGTTAAACAACCCCAACTCTCTCAGCCTGTCCTCATAGGGAAGGTACCCCAGCCCCCTGAGCATCTTTGTAGCCCTCCTGTGGACCCGGTCAAGCAGGTCCATATGAGTCTTATGCTGGGGGCCCCAGAGCTAAACACAGTACTCTAGGTGGGGTCTCATGAGAGCAGAACCACCTCCTTTGACCTGCTGGCCATGCTTCTTTTGATGCAGCCCAGGATGTGGTTGGCTTTCTGGGCTGCGAGTGCACATTGCCGACTCGTATTCAATTTTTCATCCACCAGTACCCCCAAGTCCTTCTCCGCAGGGCTGCTCTCAATCCACTCATCACCCAGTCTGTATTTGTGCCTGGGGTTGCCCCAACCCAGGTGCAGGACCTTGCACTTGGCCCTGTTGAACCCCATGAGGTTCACAAAGGCCCATGTCTCAAGCCTGACAAGGTCCCTCTGGATGGCATCCCTTATTTTCTTTGAGAAGGGTGTTTGAAAATATAGTTTCAGATCATACCACACCCAGTAAATGGTACCTGTGTAACAGAGAGCTTGGATTGGAAGCCTTAGCCTGAATTAAAAGAGCAGAAGAAGCTCAGTAAATATTCCTGAAAATTCCTGTTTTTTTCTTGCTTTTCTGATTTGTATACAATCTTCTTCTTTTAGTTGGAGAGCTATAATGGATAATTTGATGACACATGACAAAACTACATTCAGAGATTTGATGAGTAAGTATCAATTGATATAGTAGTGACTTTTCTCCAAGGGAAACATTACAAGAAGGGAAAAGAAACACCTTGAAGAAAAGATTTGTTCAACATTTATTCCAATCTGTTTGATTTATTCAGTGTTTTTCATGTTTTCTTCAACTATGTGTTTCTGGAGATCCATATATAAGATAATTTGAAGTGAGAGAATTTGGGACCATACCAGCAGACAGTGAATTTTGCCTATATGGCAAAGTTGATTAAGCAGAATGAATGGGGGTGGTTTTTGTTGGTTTACTTTGTTTGTTTGTTTTGGTAGGGGTTTTTTTGTTTGTTTGTTTTGGGTTTGGTTTTTTTTAAGATCTGACATTAACTCTGCTTAAGGAAAAATTGAGTCTGCATGTTCCAATCTTCTGAACATCTATACCTGCAAATTGTGGTTTGGTTTGGTTTTTTTAAAAAAAACAGGCTAAACTCCCTCCCAAAAGCCCCAAAACCAGGCACTCTTTTGTATACTTACAAATTTTCTTTCAACATGTATTTTAAATCACTGTGGTTAAAAATACAAATTGCAGAACATGCATCTTTATAACATCTGCTTTCGAACTGCAGTAATGCAGTGGAAGTAAGTTATTTGTGCATTAAAGTGAAACAGAAGGGGAATTTTTAAGTTCCTCTCTGCACTTTGCATTTTCTCTTTCAGCACGAGTGGCTGTAGCTCAGAGCAGCTCACTCAATCTGTTTGCTAATCGAGAAGTGGAGCTGGAACAGCGTGCTATGCTCCTGAAGAGACTGGCTTTCGCTATTTTTAGTAGTGAGATAGACCAATATCAGAAGTATCTTCCAGACATACAAGGTCAGTAAAAATGTATCACGTAGTGGACTTCTGGAGTCTGATGTTAACTGAGGAATGTTTGTATGACAGGGTAGCAACAGGTAAATTTGTCCCCTGGAATGTCGGTGTGCAGTACTGTTTCTATGACTGGATGCAAAGCTTCTGCAGATTTTGGTTAGGATGTTTCAGTCTTAAATGATTACAAACTACACAGACTTTGTGATTACCAGTTGAATTTTATCCAGTTTATTTCAATGATCTGTTATTTTATACCTTGATCAACGTCCTTGGGTACCTGCAATGCACATTTTGACGTGAACATCCAAGGTATAAACACCTATCGACTAGGGATAAATAGAAAGGCTGACTTTGAAGAAGTTTGGAGTTCTTGACTTCTCTAGCTTTTTTCTGTTCTGTTTATCTATCCTATTTGTCACTGAAGAATATATCCTTCAGTGACCTTTCACATTAAGTGGCTGGGAATGGGACATGCTTGGTTTTAATCTAAGCTGATGCGAATACTTATAGCAGCAGCTTCTAGATATATTGTCTTTCAGTACTACCAAGGCAGACACTTAGGTCTTTTCCTCCACATGGAAAGTCAATTGCATCAACTTTCTTGTTTCATTTGTTCCAGGATTTATCCTTTGAGAGTTTTTTGGTTTGTTTGGATTTTTTTTCCCAGTCAAGTCAGTAGCTGGGTTTATTATGTTCAGGATATCAGGTGGTCTGAACTGCAAAGTGCGTGTGTTAGTCTGACTGAAGAAGTTCTCTATGTATATGTTGAATGCTTGGAGGTGCTTATGGTCAAATAAGAGCGCATCGTCCCTGTGTAATAACCCATGTACTATGGTGGTGCAGCCTTTTAATAATGATCATCATCATCTATTCTAGCTGTTCAGGCTGTTGTTGTATTGTTTGGAATCTGTTAACTCCTTTTTTTTGTAATGGGTGAAACTCTGCATAAGATGAGCAAAACTCCCAGATGTACTATTGCGTTTATGCGGAGAATTTTAATCAAAATATGCAACTGCACTGTTTTGAGGTTTCTCGGTTTTGTTCGTTGTTTGGTGAAAGTGGTTATTTCCTATGTTAATAGAATAAAATTGTAGCAAAGTGCTGAAACAGTAACATGGCAGATACTTTAAAAAAAAAAGTAAAAACTGAGAGTAAATAAGGGAAGGAGAAAATACTATTTGGAATTACTCTGATCTGAGGGAACCTTCTTGGCTTTTCGTTTCAGAAAGGCTCGTAGAAAGTCTCCGTTTGCCACAGGTGCCCACCCTTCATTCCCAAGTGTTCCTGTTCTTCAGAGTTTTACTTTTAAGAATGTCTCCGCAGCACCTTACCTCACTTTGGCCAACCATGATCACTGAACTGGTGAGTTGCAGTTACCATTCGTAATTTGGAAGACCAGACCAATTTTAGACACAGCCTCATTACTCCTCAACTATTTTAAGAAAAAGTTTTCTGCATATTGTGCATGTAAATGTACAATGGACACAAATTGAAAGTGGTCTTATTTTCATAGTCCTGATGTCTATTTTCTGCAACCAGATAGAATATTTGTTGGCTTATGCTATTTAAGCTGTTCAGATATCTCCTAAATTAAATTAGCATTTGCCCTCATTGTTCCCTACTGACTCTTACTTCAATTTCTGCCTGTGTTGGTATGGAACTCTTGGTGTTCCAGTTTTTGCCCATTGCCCCTTGTCCTGACCTCTCCACCATTCCCATTCCTGTTCTGCTCAGTCTTCTCTGTTTTTGCTTTTCTGGTCACTCAGCCTTATTGCTCCAGCAATGAGGATGAGAAGCCACATAAAGGAGTCAGAATCCATGTTGTATTGGCAGTTGGTGGTCATTCAGATCACATTGTGGCTGAAATTTTGTAACTACATTTATACAAGGCTGGACTCAGCTTTCTTCTTTCTTTCGTTTTACTCGTCATAACAAGACAGGATAAACATCTGTTCTGAGAGCTGCTGTCCCCAGTTTGATGCATTCTTTTGGGTTTCAGCTTTGGCAATGGGAATGGGGGAGAGTGGTTGGTGCATCTTGTGGTCCATATAGCCTGTTAGCCAAGGGATGGCAAACAGGCTATATGGACCACAGATGGCAAATCAGAATCGCTGCTGTGATTGTTATTTTTTTTTAACCTGTAGGCACCTAACCTGGCCCTTAGTTAACCACAGATCTGAGCAGTAGAAGGAGAAAAACTATCTAGAGTATTTTAAAGATCAAGTGCATTGCTTTAGCAATAGTTGCATTTAATTTTGAGCCTGTCAATAGTATAAATATTAGGAAACCCATTCTACTCAGTGTGACCCTCTGATTCCTGTGCTGTCCCCTGGCCTTTACACAAGTTACCATAGTCCTGGAACTGCTTTCGGTGGACAAGACTGTGTTACTTCTGGGAATTCACACCTGAGCTTGACTGCTCCATCATGTGATTCTTTATTCTCATTTCCTTTAGGTCTTTCTCTCTTTCTAAGTAGTGGAGGGATTAGCCTCTGAGAGCTTTCCTGGCCATAAAAGAGCCAGCTTCTTATGGCCCTTGTGCTACTCAGGCTATATATAAGGGATGAAGGCCCTCTAGGGTGCCAGTGTCCATTTCCAGTTCGGGGAGTTATTTCATTATCCAGGAGTGGAAATAAAGCTCCAAACAGTTCCTCTATGGCTTATTACTCAGGCCTTCCTACAGCATTTTCCTGAGTCACAGTCCATAAAAAATGGTATTAAAATGTAGCATTTGCTCTTCAGGTACAAGTGTTTTTACTGATGGAACAGGAGCTCACTGCTGATGAAGACATTTCCAGGTAAACTTACAGACTTCCCCCTTGTTTAACAGCCTCCTGGCATGCGGATGGGCGGTTTAATTGTTCTGTAGTATATTTTGTCTTAGAAAGAATTGTCAAGCTCAAATGAGAAGAACAAATAAAGGGTAATTCAGTCTGACTGCAGTACCAGGGACATACTGTTCAGGACAAAACAAAAAAAATCCCACTGTCAGATTGCTTGTAAACCACTAAGGTAAATTATGCAAAACAAGTATGTTAGTTCTTTCCATGTCTTCCTGGCTAAAATAACACTTCTGCAATTAAAATATGCATGGCATGACTGTATAGCTTTTTTGAATCATACACTTATTTAGAATAAATGTGATGCACTTTTCTAAATAAAAATTATTTCTTCTAGTGTTAAAAAGACATAAAGACAAGGTAGATAATTTTTCTAGTTTCATTGTCCATTTCTATCCCATCTACCTTCTGCAAAGTCTGATCCAGTTTCAGTCAATGCGAGCATTAGAGGCAGATTTCTCAAAAGAACAAGAGAGTTATTTGCCCAAGTCTTGTTCTTCACTTTTTTCTAGATTCTTTCTGTTCTTTTGAATAATTTTTCCCTAAAATAAAGTAATATCAACGTAACTGGCAATTTTAAACTTTCTCTATTAAGTATATAAAGATATAAAATCACATTTATATACTTATAGAAAACTTAAAAAACTCCACCCATAGCACAGATTTTTGATGTTCTGCGTTGATTTATGGATTCAGGATTAAGTTGGTAAATAGAGAGTTGTGTGTTTGTAAAGGCAAGTAAGAAAGATGATGTTCCTATAGTGGCAGAAGGCTGTTATGGCTCACCTGCCTACTATAATTTATTTTAGAACTTCTGGCCCATCTGTTGCTGGTCTGGAGACGACGTACACAGGCGGCAATGGTTTCTCCACATCCTACAATAGCCAGAGATGGTTGAACCTGTACTTGTCTGCTTGCAAATTTCTGGACTTGGCCCTAGCTTTACCATCTGAAAACCTGCCTCAGTTTCAGATGTGAGTAAAAGACACCATCATGTAAATTTTTGGATGCTTGTCCATGCCTCTTGTTAAAATTCTAGTGTATAAAAATCTTTGTTTTCCTATTTCCTTTCCTTTTCTGGCCTTCACCCAGGGCAGCCCACAGTTCGTTCTCTCCCAGTGTCAGAGGGGCCCCCAGAGCAAATGATGCTACACACCAAATGAGTTCAAGCTGGTTTGATTTAGCCAGTGGCGAGAGATTCTCCACATGTCTGAGCTAATCAGTAATAGTGATTTATTCAAGTATTTTATTTTTAAAGTATTTGCTTGCAGTAATGTCTAAGAACTCGAAATACACCCACACGTCTCAGGGACTAATGCATGAGATAAGACGACTGTATGTTGTCTCAGCATGACTCACTTAAATTACTCCTGCGTGATCTGTCTGGAAGATGGTGCAACAAACCTGCTTGTGAAGGAGACTCCATAGGTTTTTCTTGGTCAGTAGTGTTCGTGTGTGCAAACTGCTTCCTCAGTGCCCCCACAATCCCGTTCTGTTGGAAAAAAAATGAATGCAAAACAACCAGCATTTGCTGAAGACCCTAGAAATGAGAAGCCACCGAGGATGAAAGCAAATACCTCATCTCTGCTGTTACACTGCACAGTGGTGACCTTGTGAGAGCTGCTGCCCTGGCACAGCTCTGTAAACATATGGTCACCACTAATTATGCTGTTTTTTAAAAGCCCCTTCTGTGGGCTAGAGGGTGAGAGGGCTTGCACATGCTGTGTCAGCTTGTGCCCTGTAGTATTTCTAAATCTAAAGCTGATCTTGAAGGTTCCTTCATTTATTTTATTTTCTGGAGATTCAGCTCGTAATTCTTGCACAGTTCTTCACGTTGTCCTAATCACCATTATTAGCCAGCCTAGTTTTATTTAAGTCATTACTGTGCATTTCTGGAAAGACAATAGTCATGCTGAATCACACTGTCTTTTATGGTGTTTGCATGGAAGCTTGGGTTGAGGTTTTAAGGACAGAAACTTTGGTTTGCTTTATAGTTTATAGTGCAAGCAGACAGTCCTTGCAGTGCAGTAAGGTAGGGGGGAGGGGATGGTCCACTTGGTCTTGTTGGCCTATGAATAGGTAAAATAAAGGAGTTTCTGTTATCGACATGGTATATTGAGAACATTTTGTGTGCTATAGTAAGCATTGCAAATATGGAGAAAACTGTTTTAAGTATTTTATAATTCAGTATTGCTTTCAGTTCTCTTGCACACAATGAAGGTGTGAATACTACTGGTTTTTAGCATCTCTGCTTTATCTTGGTCTTGTTATCCTTAAATACTTTAAGGAACTCTAAAGGAGAAAGATAATGCTACATTCTTGGCCATGTTGCTTTTCAGAGTGTGCCTTTCCTATTCTTTCTTGTCAGACTGATGTTTTTTGTGTGGCTTGGTTTCGGTTCCTCACCCTCCTCTTTCTTTGAGAACTAGATTTCTTCATCCACTCATATTTTTAGATCTAGCAGAAAAGCCTGCATGTTCAGTAAGGATAATGTCTGCTTGTTTTATCTCATGACAGGTATCGTTGGGCTTTTATTCCAGAAGCATCAGATGATTCAGGCTTGGAAGTACGAAGACAGGGTACACATCAGAGAGAATTCAAACCGTATGTGGTACGTCTAGCAAAACTGCTGCGAAAAAAGGCAAAGGTATGTCACTTGCTTCCAGTTTTGCTTTTTATTGAAAGCTTTCATGTACAGTAACTTACAGCACTGTTTTATTTTGGGTATTTTTTTTTAATGGTGAAGAATGGAAAGGAGTTTATCTGGTGTGGGAGATTCTCACTGGAGTAATCTCAAGTCAGCATCAGGCAAAAACCACATGTAGGTATATAAAACAAACAAACAAAATGTAAACAACAACAAAAACCCCCTCAAACAAACAACAAAAAACCCAAACCTACTATGGTCAAAAGAAGTCTATGGTCAGTGACTTTAGAGTTACCAATTAAAATTATTATTTATATTATTTGAGTAAAAAGTAAAGTATGCTTCAGTGTCTAATAGATTTTAACATAAAATTATTTTCAGATAGCCAGTCATATATGTAGCTACTAGTATAACTAACTACCTTTTGAGGCAGAAAAGTGTTTTTGTTAATCACATTTAAATATTTAGAAAACTGATGCATTCCTAAAAATGACAGAACCGAGAGTTTTGAGACTGGGCAGAGCCAGGGAGGGCTGGGCTTCTTCCCTGAAGCAGTTACAATGAATGGAAGAAAGCAGAGAGGAGCAGAACAGTCCAGGGAATCTTGGCTCCACAGTTAGAGTGGGAGGTAGAGTGGGAGCAGAAATAGGGTTGTTGTTATGTTGGTGCATGAGGTATATTAAAACCCTGGGTGGGGTGGAGGCCAGTTCTGCAGCTGATGGGAGCTGGCCAAGCCCTGTCCTAGGGAGTTCCTTCTGCTGCCACAAAGCACAAGAATTGCTGTCAGCTACTTTGCTGCTCCTGCTGTGAGGACACAGACCCCTGGTCAGGCCCTTGGCTGGCAAATGTTGCTGGGTGGGCCAGGGAAACAGGGAGGAAGCTCAAAGACGTATGGGAGAAAGCCTTGAAGTTTCATTTTTGGGTTTCCCTGCCAATAGATGGCATCATCAGGGCTGTAACACTGGCAGCTTGCTGTAGCTGCTGCATTTATAGTCTCTAATGGGTGTTTTCACTGAGTAAAGAAACTACTGGTATACAAGTGGCTGCATAAAATTTAGGGATAACTTAGTTGCGGGCAGATATGAACTATTTGAGCAAGGCTGACAACTATAGGGGATAAAACAAGTATTTGCAGCACATCTGCATTCTTCATTTTACTGTTTTTGAACCATTAGGATGAGAATTTCTCCTCTCGCATGTATAAAGGAATAATCAGTTTTAACTGACTGCGAATCAGGCAAAACCTCTAACCCTGATGTTCAGTGCAGTGTTCTGTACCTGTTAGAAATTGGTCACACTCCAGATAACCTCTCTGCACGAATTATAAATTATGTATGATGTATAAAATATTCATGCTGGTAAGTACTGTGTGTTGAGATAGATGCCTGAAGTCAGGACTTTCACAGTGCGTTTCAGTGTGCACAGTATGCTTACAGAAAACTTCCTGGAATTTCTGGAACCCTCTAGTCACAGCAGCAGTTGTGAACATATAGCTGGGGTATGATGATGAGATAAACATGAGGTAATGAATACTGACTTCCAGGCCATTTCTTCTTTGTGCAAAGGAGGATACCGCTGCATAGAGCTGCAGGTTTTTCTTAGAAAATAATTGTTTCTGAGCAAAATCTTCCAGTGGATCTTAATTTTCCTTCAGGGTACTCTAATGCTCAGAGTCATGTAGTGTGGTGTTGCTCAGGGTCTGTTGTCTGAAGGACTCGCTTAAAAACCTCCTTCGGCACCACTGGCAATAAACAGAAGAACAAACTGGCAGTGCTGTTGCTGTCTGATAGTGCCTTGGCCACACTAACTCCCGAGTCTGCTGTTTCTGGACCATGGACTCTTTGGGGCGGGTGATTTTTCTAGCCGAAGCACAGCACCCAACCAAGCAACTGCACGGCCTTCATGGCAAAGTATTATTTTGATATCTGAAATGCAGTCTGAAAGTTCTCCTCTTTCCTTCCACAGGACAAACAGGAGGACTTTAAGACGGTGGTTTTGGAGGGAATGGAGATGGCCAAGCATCAGGTGAGGGTGGCCTTTGATGCTTGAGTTGTGAAACAAGCTCACCATAATAACAGCATCATCTCAAGGCCCTGGGCAGTATGTAGCTTTCAGTAAGAACTGAGAGAGATCAGTCTTGTTAGAGGACAAAGTTGAGAGATTTTTGAAGTGAAAGAATCATGAGGGTCCTTATTTTTATAGATAACTTAAATATTTATTTGGTTTCCTACAAAAGAGATTTGCAAGAAGCTAATGTTAGTTTTAAGAATAATTATTATCACAAATTATTATAAAATTAAATAATAAAATATCTTTTGCCAACAACAGGTGTGAAACACAAAATCCCTAATTGGTCTCTGTCAAATTAACTGTTGTTTTAAGTATCTGAGGAATTAGTGGTGTTTGCTTAGCAGATAGTGCCGTGAGGAAATGGCTTGGATGGATTGTATTTCATTGCTCAGAGAGAGAATTAGTATTTGCACATGCACCCCACTTGGTTGGCTGCTGTGTAACACCGACACTTGCTGCGTGCTGGAGGTCGTCCCATGCTCACCACGGAGTAATACTAAGTGTGATGGAGAACCCGTATGGGAAAGCCTCTTCTGTGCATCCCATGTGAAGTTTTTAAAGGAGAAGCTTTGAAGACTTGTAGGTTCATTAAAAGTAGGAGGCATCAAGGACTCTTTCTGTGTTGGAATGCAGTCTTCCCTTTGTTCTAGTTCACTAGGAGCCTTTCTTTTCCTGAGACTTGCAGAGCTAGAATAGTAATCATCTCCTGTGACAGGAAGCCAAACCGCCAGATTAAAATACTAAATACGTCCATATTTGATTTTAACCTGATTGTTTTTTGTGAAACAGGTGTCACAGGCTCCTGAAAGACAGTTGCTTCATTTAAAGGGCAAAAACTGTATTTGCTAAAGTATCATCTCTTGAAGAAAATCTGTTTTGCTCAGAGGCTGTGCAATCAGTAATCCTTACCTTACACTCTGCTCCCACTGCTGCCGTTTCCCCTTCGCTCTCCTTTCATTGCCAGCCTGCTTGGCAGGAGCTGGGCAGCCTGCGGGGGTCTCAGACCCCAGCCTCGGCACATGCATTGCCAGGGCAGTGGGGAGGTGCTGGTCAGAGGCAGATCAGGAGGTGGCTCTCCTTGATGTGGCCTTTGTGCTTCTTTTCTCCTTCCTCACAGACTAAAAACCAGCATTGCTGGAACTGTCCTTCACGGTAGCAGCTCTCCCATTCTGCTTTGTCAGTAACACTCCAAACTCAGTGTTTCTAGTGGTGATAGTACCTTATTGTCTAGGTATGGTTTTTGACTCAAAGGAAACAAAAGCAATGAGTGAAGAGTAAGCAGCTGGATGTTAGTGCTCAGGTATTTAAGTGTGCAGATACTTAAGGCAACCCTATAGAGGGTTAGAGCGGTGTACTGACACTGCCAGTGAGCATCTGGTGTGTGACTGCTGCCTTTGCTGGTGGGGTTCCGGAAATTCTCTCCCTTGAAAGTCCCCCTGTGAAATGGAAGGTGTGTAACTGAGGTCTTCTGAGAACACACAATGAGTAACTGAACTGTCTGCCTTTGGGGACAACTTCAAGTGTTCACTCAGAGCCTCCATGTGTGTTTTTTCTGATGCTACAAACAGCACTGCTTTTGCTCTTCCTGAAAACTCTGAGCTCTAGCTTCAAAGTGAAAATGCTTCGTTTCTATTTTAGCTTCCTCTGGGGTTTGTTATCGCTAATGCTGGCAGGAGGGTGAAGTGCGAGTGGTATCACAGCCCAGCCTGCTTTGGAAAGCAGCAGAAGTAGCACACAACTTGCCCAAGCAGCTGTGATACTGGTTGTCACCAGGGCTGTTGATGCCAGCCAGCGGGATGCTGCCCAGGGAGCAGCTCCACAGGGCAGCAGGGGGGTGCTGGGGCAGGGGGGCTGCCTTGCTTTGGGGCAGCCCTGCGCTGAGGCAGGGGACTCAAGGCCCACCGCAGCTTTCCCATTAGTGTCAGCTGAGAGACTGCCAGCCTGTGTGCCCCCAGCCACTGCTGCTGTAAAGCCTGGTGAGGGGAGGAGCAGGAGATCCGCTTCAAAAGCTGTGCTCCAGCAAACATGTTTTATTGTTAGGACAAATATTTTTGGAATACAGAAAAATACTTTATTGGGCATTAGTCTCTTAATTTTACCTGTGCTTTTTGTGTTTTGTCCTGTCTTATTTCCCATTTCTCTGTATTTACAGAAAAATCCAGAGGAGGACAGCTCAGGGAAAACACTAAGTTGGGAACCAGGTCACTTGCTTTTAACCATCTACACTGTTCGCAGCATTGAGCAGCTTTTGCCTTTCTTCAATGTACTCAGCCAAGTTTTTAACAGCAAGGTCACAAGCAGATGCGTTGGACACTCAGGGAGCCCTGTCCTTTACCCCAACTGTTTTCCCAGTAAGGACATAAAAATGGAGAACCTCAAGACCTTCTCCAGCAAAGCAAGACAAAAGATAGAAGAAATGGTTGAGAAGGATTTTCTTGAAGGCATCATAAAAACATGAACCAAACTGGTACTATGTAGTGTAACTATTTAAATGGATACTGTATCTTTCCCAGTTGTATAGTATTCTTTTCTTACTTTGTATGTAATGAAATACTTAATGTTGTATTTAAGTTAAATATTTGTAAATAAGAGAAAAAATCTGGATGTGGCCTGAATCAAGTTTAAATATTGGTGGCTCATATTGATTATGGTGCCTACTATTTACAGTACATGTTTTGTTGTCTTGAGTTCTGTCTTTAAAAAAAAAATCCTAAAAAAAATACAAGGTGCACATTTTTTCAATTTGGCTCCAGTTTATTGTTGTCTTTTTTATTTTTTTAATCCATTGGAACTTGTGCTTATTTACCAATCTGGACAATGCCATCATTGTGGGAGTTAATATAGGATTACAGTGAAAAATATGTCACTCAGCGGTGGCTGCTTGAAATGTACTATGTAGAAAAGGATATTTGTGTATTTAAAACACTAGAGCCTGTTGGCCCTGCCCTTCCCACTGCTGGGGAGGAGTAACTGCAACAGAAGATGAACTTGTCTCTATCCCTCTTAAAAGTGATTATAAATACTATTAATTACTGCAAGTTACTTTCTAAGCAATACTTTAATTTCATAAATCTATCTAATGAAGATATTATTGCAATAATACATTTTTATTTGCAAATTCTCTTTTACATTATATTGTTTCGCCCTTGAACTGAATCTGAAGAGCAGTGTCCTCCTCTGCCTTGTACTGTTTGCCCACAGATGATTCGGGTGCTGTGGGAAGGTGGGGATGATGTTTCCGCAGTAGGATGTTGCACTGCAGCTACTGTGAGCAGTCACAACAGAGCTCAAGTCAAATGCAGCTGGTGCAAGTGTGCTGGGGTGCAGGAGTTGGACTTCAGGCACAACATGACACTTAACTGATGAAATAAGTTGGGTGTGGGGCAGAATTCCTTCAGGCCAGGACCAGGCTGCTGCCTGTCAAGAAGTCAGACAACCTCAGTGAGGGGAAACGATTCAGCAGCAAGAGTGCCTCATTAAGAGGTGAGTTGCTAATAGAGGTAAAGAATAAGTGGAATAATATTCCCCTCAGTTCTGATTAAACCTTGTTACTTTCAGGAAGGGTTGAGTATGTCTGCACTAACCAATGGTAAAGTAATATTAAAAAAAGAAGTCACATGATGAACTTTAAGGGCAGTTGTATCACTTGTTATATAGGCTGGGGTGGTGCTCCTCTTCCACCAGCGAGGTGGTAAACAGCCAGGCTCACTTCATGGGCAAGGGCATCCGCATTCTCCTGTGGAATGTTTTAAAAGTTAGTTACAGTAGTGGCAGCATGAGAGGGTTCAGATCATGTAATTGCTCTAAGGCACGTGTTTTCCTGCAAGTGCTGTGTATCTTCTGCTGCTGTGGTCACACTGGCAGGAAGAAGCAGGCAGGAGCAGGGGAAGCAGGGAGAGGAGGAGCACTGCTTTTGCTGGAAACTAAGTTCACATGTGAACTAATTCTTAATAGCAGCAAAAGTTTGTTTTGTTTTTTATTTTGCCTTTTATGAAATCATGCAGTTATTGGCTGCTTTGATAACCTTCTTCTTGAGTTCTCAGAAGGCTGATTTTATTTTCAAAATAATTTAGTGTCAAATCTACCTTTTTAAACATTTAACTTTTAAAGATAAACATTAAGAATGCTAAACATCATTTTATGAATAAAATCCAAAGAGACTCTGTGATCACTAAGTTTTTTCCCAAATTTAGCACCTGTTAAGTGTGATTCAATGAAGGATGTAAACTTAGTTCTCCCTCCATCACCCAATGCTAAGCAAAAGATTGATTAACACCATAAACAAATCTACTTCCTGTAGAAGCTGTTTAAGCTCTGACCTGGGTGTCTGCTTCAGCATATATTCTAACGACATCTTCTGTCCCCGAGGGCCGGACAAACGCTCGTGACAATCTGTACTTCTGTACAAGCCCATCAATTTTCTCCTGCAGCCCCGGAGGTGCGACCGCCCGCCTCTCTGCATCCGCTGTGTCAATAACTCGCCTGTCTGCATCCTGCAGAATCAGAAACAGCCCAGTTATTTATTTGTGTGCTGGAGGGTGTATGATGAGAGCAGGATGAAAAAGGTCACGGGTAAGACAGAACTTCAGCTTTTGATGTGCTGCACTGCCTGAAGAATTGCTCAAGGAGAGTTGCCTGCTGCACTCCAACACTCTGGGATCCCTAGGATCCCCGCTCAGCACACCTTAACCAAGTCCTGACAGGACTCAGCTGCTTGGTTTGGACAAAGGGTCAGTTCTGAAGATGACTCCTTGGTCAGCCTCTGAACTGGAGCTGCAGCTTCTCCCTCTGTATCAGAAAGCTGAAGCTCTCTTCTCTGGTTAATTCAGAACCCAGAGCTTCCTCTGTCTTAACAGAATGCTGCTCAAGCTCTTTATCTGAATATTTGAGAAGATAAAGAAGTAAGAGCTTGAATATTGAAGTTATATAAAGTGCACAGCAAGAAAAATCTGTCTGCCCAGCAGGCAGGGGCCTTAGAAAACTAGGAATTGTGTAATTTGAAAGTTAAGAAAGAAATTCTAAGTTAAAATTTGAAAATTCTATTTAACATAGTTGGCTATTATTTCAGCATTTATATAGATCATATTTTTATTTTAGTCCAAGTGAAATTCTGGTCCCTCCTCTGTGTTGTTTCATGGCTTGTCTGGCCCACCTCTGCCCTTTAATGGGCTTTTCAGCTTCAAAATAAAGCTTATCTAGGTATATGCAGGCAAGAGCTGCTGCCAGCAGGGGCCCACGTGCCTGCCGTAACCTGAGGCAGCCTGGCCTGGTGTGTAACTCACCTGAACTTTGAGCAGCCGATTGGGAAGATCAGTGTAGAGGGCATCCCACTGCTGCACAGTCAGACCCTTCAAGGCCAGGATTGCTTCAATAACCAACATGTCTGAGACAGCATCACCAACTGTCTGTTAACAGAAAGGGAAGAAACACTGGAGCAGTCAACAGTGAAGACAGGAAGGCGTGATTTGATCAGTAAGCTTCCAGCTGAAGAGCACGAGAACACAGCCAGGCTGACGTTCCTCAGTCTGGGTAGCTGAGCTTGGCCAGCCGGTTTAGGGGGGGTGGTGATTTATTTTTCCCTCTTGACCACACTGCCCCTGTGATGAGGAGAACAGCAGCCTACTTGTACAGGCCTGCCAAGGGCAAGAGCTAGTCCTCACCTCTGCTAAGGAGGACTGGCACCTCACCTTTGTTCTGGGGTCAGGATGTAAAGCTGGCCTGTGGAGTATGAGTTGGCACTACCCCAGGGGAGTAACATCTGTGTGGAGACAGGGAGCTCCAGGGCTGTGTGGACATTGGCACTGGGACACCCCCAACCTCTCGTACCGCACAAGTTAGTGAAAAACATCAGATGAAAGATTACTTGCTGTTGAATCATGAACAAGTTGCATCCTCTCACTAGGTTCCCACACTATTTCCACTCCCCCTCTGGGTCCTGAAGCAAGCAGATTGCGGCAGAGGAAAGCACTCTGCATCCGCTTGTGAGGAAGTGCTACATTTTTCTAAAGACAACTGTTCCTGCCCTTTTCTTCTTGGCACCTTCTATCATGGTTTTTTTTCCTGCTCCTGCTGCCCCTGGAAGTAGCCTGACAGGTACTCACAAACATGCTTAGTCCCATCACTGTCACCACAGTGATTGATGTGCTTCCCTCAGTTTTTACCTGATTAATCAGGTCAATCATGTTTTCAAGCACCTTCGCTGCTTCTCTTTTTTCATCATCTTTCTCCTCTTTTGCCAGTTGTCTTATCTGAGTTTCAGCAGCTTTACTAAATAATACCTAGAATAAAAAGATGAGAGCTTGTCAAGGTCAGCCCACATCACGAACTAGGACACGTGCAGCAACGAGGAAAAAACTTTTACCATTCAAGCCCAAATAACCATCATTAATGTTTGCTACCATGAATTCCCATCCCCACATAAAACAAAGAGGAGGTGGTGATAATCCTATGATAAAGACAGAAAGGGGAAACAAGACTGTTCTCAAACAAGGAGAGAAAAGTCCTGTTTATAAAGGTAAGCAGAGAGTGAAAAGACCTCCTTTTCCAGCTAATCCAACTAAAATTTTGTACATAGTGGCTGATCTTATGCATTACATGCTCTTACTTACTGTGCCATGTCCATTTGCCTCAAAATAAACACCAACATCGAACTCCTGGGCCTTGTGATGCAAGTGTTTCACTCCTGTCTTCACACAGTGCACAGGCACCTGCAGCCCAAGGATATGCAGAGAATGTAAACAGTGTTACAGACTCTTCTCCATAGACAGGAACTGCAGGCAAAGCGCCAGGAGCTGAGCACCAACCTGGGCAAACTAACCCGTGTTTCACAACTACTGACTGCCCAGAACTAAAATTATCTGCTATTCCTGCAAAGCTAATTAAAAAGATTTCATTTGTTCAAATGGAAATAAAGGCTGTTTGTTTGGTTTTAATAATAAATAAACAAAACCCCAAACCAATAAAAGCCTAATCCATTTTATGGTTTCAGGGAACATACGAGAATTCTATCCAAACTGAAATAATATCTTAGCTCAATTTCTGTAGTGAACATTTAGCCTGCTGCAGAAGATGAAACAACCAGTGTCAAAGTATCAAGGAGCCTTTAGGGACTCATTTTGTTGCAAAGCCATAAAGTCCTCAACTTGTTCCAGAAGTAACAGGGGATTTTGTTTAGCTTTTGCCAAACTTTTATTTTAAACTAGCGAAAGCTGACTAGAACTTTTTCAGCTTTGTTCCCTTGCTGTCTTCTTTACTACCAAGAATTTAGTTGCTACTGCAGGTTTGAGAGAATCATTTATTTTAGCCTACTTTAAGTTTTGCTAGCAATCATATTACAGAGGCATTCATTTTAAAAGGGAACATATTGGCAGTAAACAACATTTGCAGAAAACCACCAGGAAAAAAATGGACAAGACCTTCAGTGTTTCCTCAAGGTAGCGTGTCGAGCTCCCGTTGGCATACGCTGTTTGTACCACTGCCATCTTTAAGGTCCGTCCCACCTGAGCGAAACAAAACACAAAGTGCTTCACTGCCCGAGAGGCGCATCACAGACGGGCAGGGTAAATGTAAGGATAATGGGAATTATTAAACATACGTTCTCCCACAGACACCCAAAACTCCTGGGCATCAGAGGAAGGCACCAGCTCACAGAGACCTTCTGAATGTTTAAGACAACATGAATTCTGTTCAAATCTATCAGTATCATAGTTTTTGTGGCTGGCTTGAAGCAGCTCTGCAGGCTTAAGCTCTCCAAACCTCTTTTTCAGATTCAGCAAGGTCAGTGCACTGGGCAGACACGTGGCATTACATGAGGCCCTCCATATACACAAGCAGTGAAGTCAGAGCTTCCAGTGCAAAGCAAGCAAAGGCTGGTGGCAAGCACAAGTTCTCCTCACTGGCCAGCTTTTCTGCCACAGTGTAAGAAATGAGCTGGTCTCCAAGAAAACAGAACTAGGTCACCTCGTCTAGGTTTAGTGTCTTGGACACCAAGTCTAAGAAGACTTCTGAAAAATAAAAGCTTTTTCTCTCTATCCCCTGTGGGGAGAGGATGCTGCGTGGCAGACAGTGGTTTTGGAAGGATGACATACAAAGCCCTTGACTGCCACAACCAAGTTTTCATGCAAATGGAATGCCCAGCAGTCATAAAGCTTCACAGAAATGTTGAATGTTCAGTCCCAAATGTTTGGGACTGAACCCAAAATTAATGAAAGATTCTGAAACAAAGAGAATGGAATATCAACACTTTGCACACTGAAAACTGGAAAAGTTCTCTCCCACTATAAAAAGGTTCCAGGTTAAAATATCAGTGCTCAGATTATTACTTGAGGTGTGGAAGTCACACCCTTGTAAAAACAGTATCGTGGCCACACCAGTGAGGTACAGGACTGATCTCTTTCTAAACTGGGTTCTCTTCAGGTCAATTAGAGAGACCGCATACATACAAACGAATATGGCTTCCTTAGACTATTTTGCACTGTACAAATTAAAGTGTCAGCATCCATTTCCTTTGTTGGAGTTACCTTGGCAAGAAGCTCTTTAAGGAAGATACTAATTAAAGTTGCTATTTTGTCTCCATCGATTAGATGAAAATGGCCAGCTGTGTCCTTATAGTAATAAACAATTCTATCTGCATCACCATCAAACGAGCAGCATCTCTCATTGGGCTTCATGTCCAGCCCTAGTGCACACAGAGTTACAAATGCAAGTTAGAAATGGAAAAAGGTACAAAATGTCCCAGTGTGGATCTCATGCAGAAATCAGCTCTGTGCAGACACACACACAAACTCATGCTCTGAAACAGACACTGCTTTCACTAAGGCTCTTACAACAGAAGAGTTGTATTGACTGGCAACTGAAAAGTGAATATTCAGATCCAAAATATAAATAATAATATTATTATATATTATAATAA
>NW_010320957.1:73680-100609 GCF_000700745.2 Antrostomus carolinensis | reverse complement strand
CTATGATTCTATGATTCTATGATTAGGTCCCATCCTGAGCAGGTGGATTTCAGTGTGTGGTTGTAATGAACCCTGCGATCTGCTGGGCTGGATCACAGAGGGGTGTCTACAGCTTGTGATCTTGCAGGGGTCCCCAGGGTGGAGGAACAGCACAATTCTCTTAGGGAAACAACACTGTAAGCAAAGTGGGAAAATTTATCAGAATGACCTGTTTTTATGAGCCCTTTTGAGTGTCTGAATAAACATAGATTATGGAGAGCTAGGGTAGATTATTTGAAAGCGGATATTGTGAGTAGATAAGGGGGCCTCTAATCTGCTCCGTATTTGTTGCTGTGGTTGATAGGTGTGCCTCTGTAAATTTTACAGGACAAAAGTATGTTGAATGGACAGTGTAAAAACAGCTGGATCAACAAGACATAGCAAAGGCTTCATGACATGAGGAATAAGTCACATACATCCCTCCAACTCTCTCCTCCGTGTTCTTGTCACAATGTTTGTTTAAGCCATTATGTTGCATTATCCTTGTGTAAATGGGAATATTTTTATAACGTATCCTTTGATGTGGGAGTTGCTTTGGTGCAACTGAGACAAATTTTCAGCTGTGTCAGTTTCTAACTACACATGTATCTTAGAGATTACTAAGTATTAGGAATGAGCATTAATGCTTGTCATTTTGGGAGCAGGTTCCACAGGTGGTGAAGATATCTCTCCAGCAGCTGTCATCCTGCAGGCTGTCACTCATTTTAATCTCCCTGTCACCTCTATTTCTCAGGCACTTGGCAATGCCTCAATTTCACTGCTGAAAATTATGTGCTTCAGAAGTTTTTAATGAAGAATTTTAATAGTTTGGTTACATTACAGGGAAGAATCTCCCATAAATTGTACTTCTGAATTTCCTTAGTATTTTTTTAGTGCCCCATTTAGAGCTTCAGTCACAGCATGTTCCACCTCAGAGTTATGGCAAATTAAATGGGTCTAATGAGAAATCCTTGGACAAACTCCTCTACAGGCTCTTCAGAAAAGTTCTCCAATAACTCAGAAAGTCTGGAGAGGTACAGAGCAGCAGCACTTCTAATGTGCACTAACAGGACTCGGGCATAAGCAACCTCTCTGAACAGCTTCTTGGGCTCTTATCTGTGCGTCTTTGTGTGCATGTGTGTGTACCTGCATTAGGTTGATCCACTGGAGTCTTTCTCTTCTTCCTTTGTGATGGTTCCCTGCCTGTTTATTTGATATATTTTTTGCTCATGACTTTTCATACTTTTTTTGAATCCTGTGAGCTCAATTTTTTTCTTGTAACTCACGGGGCTCTTTCTTTTTAGCTCTAGAAAGGGCTCCTGTCATCCTTCTCAGTTCCCTTCTTGCTATTCTCTGATGCCCAAAGCCAAATTCTAGCCCAGTTCCCTTCCTTGGCCTGCCCTGCACTCCCCCACGCAGTGGGGTCCCATCAGCAACTGGTTCACACAAGTGAATCAACCCCTTAAATGGGGGGTATTCCCTTGTGGGTGTGTGCAGGGAGGGTGGGATGCTCCCTGAGGACCAGGGATGGAGCAGAGCCTGGGGCACCCCAACTCTTATGTACCACATACTTGAGCTGGGTCTGGTCTTTAAAGGTTTTTACACTTTTATTTTTCCACGATTTCATGTGTTCTATGATGTGTTCTCTCAATATATAGAATATGTATAGAGGAGACATATAGGATATTCTGTATTCTTCTTTTCTGCATAGCTGTAGCCTCTCATCTAGCAAGGCACATGAATATAATTGACTTCTTAAACTAGGTTACCCGCAGATAATGATGATCCAGAGGACATTGTAAAAAAATCACTAAAGTACCCTGCAGATACACTTTAAAATTTAAACTGTCATCAAATCAAAACCCACACCTCATTTTTGCCAAACTTTTTATATAGAAATAACAACCAACCTACAGATGAGACACAGTGGACCAGATTCATTATGCCAAAGGCTGGGTGTTGAAGTCAGAAATGTGGACACTGTTGACTCCCTCTGCAGGCACAATTCTAAGGTACAGTTCATCTGTCTCACTTTGGGGGGAATAATTGGACCCTCCAAGCTCCCACTTCTCCTTGTTACCTATAAAAATACCCTAGCCAGCTATCTTGGAGCTAGACACATAAGTTATCTGAAGTTAGATGAGGAAGTTTTACCCAGAATGACTGCTAAGAAAAAAAGAAAATTTAAAATAAAACAAAAAGAGATGCCAGAGAGACACTTCTGTTTTTTCCAGAGGAGAACAAAAACCCAACCAGTTCCTTTATAGTAAGTGGGGCAAAAGAGGTTGATGTAGCTCAATGTAATGTAAGATATATATTTAAAATAGGTTAGATGAGAATGCTCTTTGTATTCTAAGTACACGAATAAGCCTAAATTGCTTGGACAGTGAGCCACACTCAGTTTGCAGTGTAGAAACAAGCCACGCAATCATCCTGAAATATCAACATCTTAACAGCAAAAATTTACATCAAAATTTACACAAGCAAATACCCCAGACTTGAATAGCCTACCCTTGAATACACATCCAAATCCATTTCAGTACAGAACATTATAATTTATCACACAGGCAAATACAGCTTGTTTCCATGGCACAAAAAAAAGAAGCTAAGTAGCCAGGTGCTAGGTGCTGCTGATATTAAATATAAATAAAACAACATACTTAGAAACTGATCTTTGAATCAGTAGTAAAACCTTATTAATTTGTACATAGCCAAAAATGATATTTGAAAAAATGTTTCTTTAGCACAGTATGTCACCACAAACTTTTGAAAACTGCTTCAGAAGATTTTGTGCATTGCTGCAATTACTTTTGTAGCAATTGCTTTTTGTCCTGAAAAGTGATTTCTGTTCAGCCAGCTTCTGTCCTCAGTGTCACGCTATTTTTATTCTACAGGGGAGAAAAGGAACAAATAAAATATATATTCATATCCAAAGGAAGGGGCTTAAGCACAACATAGTACTGTAAGAGTTATATTTTTGCATTAGGCGCTGCTTCCCTGGGCATCTGTATCTGCATATGTGTGTTTATGTGTCTCTATACGCACAAATGATAAGTAGCTACATCGTTTACATTTTTATGGCTGAAGCCCGTGATTGAATTTTCATAATACCATGAGGGCCCATTAGGGATTCAGGTCCTGCTGCACAAATACTCACTAAGACATCTGCCCCAAAGAGCTTGTAACTCTAAGAGGATAAAATGTGTCAGGGGAAATAATTAAGGGGAGATAAAGTGACTCTCTGTGGTTAGATGGGAGGGCTGGTCAGCTCCAGGACCAGAACAAGCCTTCGTACTTGCCCAGCACTGATTCACTGGTGAATCAGCAGCACCGACCCAGCTTTATACTGGGTCACAGACAGATTGTCCCTTCCACTTCTGCTGGTGGGTGGCAGGATGTCCTGGACCTCGGCTGAGCTGCGCAGTGATATTGTCCCCTCCCAGAGAGGACCCTCCATGGCATAAATCAGCCCTGCTTTTCTGCATGCACGCTTGCTAGGATTCACACCCGAGACTCACCTAAGGAAAAGATTTTGCTGTTGTTGCACTTCTTTTCGAGGTAGGAGGGTGAAAGAAAATGTTTCCCTGCTACAGATTGTTTCTCCATTGCACATAAAAGGAAGGGAAGGCATGAGGAAGATCTTGAACCCCTGTGTCTGTCCCCAAAGAGACATCGCTGTCAGCTGGGAACCCCCAAGGGGTTTTGAGCTCTGGCACAATTTGATGTACTGCCTTTGTCAGCTCCCACAACACTTTGCCAAAACACCAGCATCTCCATGCCTAAAGTCCAGGCCCTCATCTCCTACACTCAGCATAGCTGGGCAGGGAAAGACGGAGGTCGCCTTGAATACTGGATGGAGATGACATGAAAAGCAAGGCACAGGGACACCTCTGAACTCCCAGCCTTCTCTGGAGCAAAGATGCCAGAGCCAGTCTGAAAATCAAGCACCTGCATTTGCTCAGGATGAGGAGCTTTGGTTTGCATTAGTGACTCTTGCAGAACTTGTCTGCCTCTGCATTTGTATTGATTGCCAGTTCTGCTGGTTTTGGGACAAGCCAGACCACTGCTGCTGATGTGCTCAGTTCAGCCCCACTGTGGGTGTTGGGGGACAAACATCATAGTACAAATGCAGGCATTTGGCTTTTTCTGCTGCTCCCGTTCTTCCATATCTCTGGTGAGGAATTGCCCAAGTGACCAGGAAAGCAAGTAAAATGGACTGCTTTCTTAAGCCTGCTCAAGTCAGTTTTGAAGAGCAATAGGAACTATACTTTGTGTTGTGGTTGTGGTAATAAGAATAAAAGCTGCGAACTGGTATGATTGTCCACTGTCCCTCCATTGGTGGATTTGGGTAAAATTCAGAAACCCCTAACACTCTCATTTCCTTATACTATACAAAATCACAATTTATTTTTGTGTAGCCACCATCCTTGTAATGCTGGCCCATGATGCCACAGGAGTTTGGGAAGGCTTTACATGAAAGATTCAAAATTTCAGCATAATTCATGGCTAATGCCCAAACCCCTGTTTCAAGCTCTTAGCCTAGTGCATGTGCTTTCTTGCAAGTTAAGTCTTGCTTGTCTCCGTTCCTCGGGCTTTGCCTATGCAAACCCACAAGCAGCCGCTGAGGTTAATGTTTGGGTAGGTGGTTTTATAAAGTGGAAATCTGCTGATGGATCTGCGGAGATATTCTAGGTGGCTATTTGCATTGGATTTGGACATATACAGAAAGAAAGGTTATGGACAGTCATAGTTTTTAAACACAGTGCTTAGATAATGGCATGTGTAATTGAGGTTCAGGTTTATTCTTTGGGATTGGACACAGTTGATGAATTGGCAGAAGCTTCTTCTCCTCCACCACTCCTGCAAAGACCAAAGAGCATTTTGTATATCCATCCTCCTATGGGTACACTTCTAAACCAAATGTAACCAGATGACTTGGTTTTGAGGGTTGCTTTACAGTCTTTGTGTGCAGTGCCTTCCCTCCCCACAGCTGTGCTGGGCATGTGGACCCATATCTCCTGCTCCTTGTGGGGTCTGCAAAGGTAACACAGGGCACAGACTACCAGAGAAAAAAGAAAACAATATTAAAGAAGGAAAATGAAAAGGGGGGGGGTCATATTCATTCGGAGGAGATGCATGTCATCAAAGTTGTGAAAGTTTTTCCTCCCCTCCTCATTCCACTGCCCCTTATTCACTTCCATGCATGACACATGTACGGGTCTGTAGTAAGTCCAGGCTGCTTGCTTAGGTAGGCTCAGATTATCTGCTGGGCTCTTTAAGCATCCTAAAAATTGAGGTATTTCTGTCTCCTTAGAGATGGGAATCAAATGAGGTGCATACGTTGTACACCTGATTAAACTAGCCTTGTCCCCTTCTTCAGTGGTGCAGTCACCAAGTCCCCAAGCCCCACGTTGCTAACAGGAAATGCGTGACAATCTGCCACTGTCATGCTGCTGGCACCAGGTGGGCTTCTCCTGGAATGGATTTGTTCCATGTTTGTGTAGAAAGGTTTCTTGCCTTTTTTCCTGGCTTTTGGATGGTGACTTGGTATAGACAGGTGGAGAGCGATGTTTCAGTCTCTGACATTTTGTTGAGCTCACAGCTTTCTCCCTCTAGTCCTGCTTTCTGACAGCTAAACCTTTCCTGGGGAATAAGCTGGTGGAGCTGCTCAAGAGGTTAAAATATTACCTCTTGCATTTCCACAGGTGCATCTGTTGCCTTAAACAGACTAGTTGGAAATCCCCAGAGGAGCACAGCCCTTGCTCTCACACTGCTGCACAGATCCCAAAGGTCAGCCTGCAGATGAGAGCAGAACACATGCAAGACAGTGCACACGGTGATACTGTTAGAGGTGTAGGTCTGGGCCTTTCCTGAGAACAGTAAAAAAAGCATATTTTGACTTTATGTCTCTGTGGCTTTTATGTGACCGTATTAACACTCTAGTCTTGTGAGAACATTACAAACATAAACAATAAATTATCATAGTATACTTAAGGATTGGTGCCCTAACCATAGCAGATTGAGCATATAGGCCTGTCTTTTACTCCTTGAACATGGTTCCTTTGTTTCTCCTTAAGGCAAATATATTAGAGGTTGTTGGAAGAAATACCAAGCCTTTGCATTGTATCAGCTCTGAAAAACCTACAAGAACATTTAAAACTAAAACGCAAATATAACTCTTAGAGATGTCAAATAAAAAATTAGTAAAATATGAATATGACTGAACTGTTCTCCCTATCTGTGATGATGTAAATCTTAAAATACAAGAATCATGTTCTGCTGTTGGACCTGAATGTCATGTCAGCTGGTAACATTTTCTTTATAACATTTTTATAGCCTTTCTCTTTTTTTCCCTAGTGCAGCTGAGGATGAATTGTAGTGGGATGGAGGGAGAGTTGACTGGATGCTGACAGCTCCACAGCAACTGTGATTGCTGTCTTTGGTTGGCTAATGTCACGCTATATGATACCAGGTTAGGGATGAACCTGCCAACAGTTATGGCCCTATAGCAATCATCATGGCAGACATTTAGAGGAGCAGTGGGAGTTGAGGGCAAGAGAAATATACAACTACATCTGTACAGTGGATGGGCAAAGGGGGTAGGTTATTGCAGCACAGAGCAGTATGAAAGTGGGAGGCCAGCACTGATTGGGAGGAGGGCAGAGGAGCGGGCAGGACTCTTGTATAGATCTTTTTCTCTTTTCTATGACTTCTACTGGAATTGTAAATATACCATTTATAATAGTAGATTATAGGTTTGTTCTTCACAGTTTGTAGAAAAATCTAAGAAACAAAGATTTGATTCACCCCCTCGCCAGCTCAAGATGTTATCTACTGCCCTGGTTTCGACTGGGATAGAGTTAGTTTTCTTACTAGTAGCTGGTATAACACTGCTTTGTATTTAGGATGAGAATAATGTTGATAACACACTTATGTTTTAGTCTTTGCTGAGCAGTTCTTACACTAAGCTGAGGACTTTTCAGCTTCTCATACTGCCCTGCCAGTGGATGCTGGGGGAGCACAAGGAGCTGGGAAGGGACACAGCCAGGACAGCTGAACCAAACTGTCCAAAGGGATATTCCATACCATAGGACATCATGTTGAACACGCTGAACAATAAAACCGGGGGCAGCTGTCTGGGGGGGCGTGGCTGCTGCTCAGGGACTGGCTGGGCATTGGTCAGCGGGTGATGAGCAATTGCATTGTGCATCACTTGTTTTCCCCATTCTGCTCTTCTTATGTCAGGGATGGTTTCTTATCTCCTCTCATTCCCTTGACAAACCTGCAGGTGCTGTTGCCTGTTATTCTCCCCTAGCTGGCCCTGTGAGAGGCAGTGAAAGGGCTCCCCATGCCACAGAGGAGTCACAGGCTGCCAGTCACTCAGGCATGTCCTTAATGGGAATGGTGGTCTGGTGGTCCTGGTCTAGCGGTCACTTGAAGGCCACGGCACACATAGGGAGATTGGATAAGGAGAAGGGTTGCATAAGAGCCTTGCAGTAGCATGTGTTACCATTGATTAATGAACATTTCAGAGTGGGGAGCAAAGGTAATGAAACATGAAATAAGGCTGTTATAAAAATATATTGGAGAATTCACTCTGTGATCAAACCTTTGGGTTCTGAATGTTATGTTACTAATAGTTTTGTATTGCTGTTGGCTGGGATACCTTGGGTGGTCCTGGGACATCTCCAGATGGTATTTGACTCACATTTTTTTGTGAGTCTATTTTTTTTTTCCTGTGAGTCAGCCCTTATTGTCCGTCAGATATGTTATTACCCAAAGCTATTCCTCACCTGGTGAGACCAAGCAGAGCTTCACTGAGTAAAGAAATGGGCAAAAATTACTTTGTATTGTCTATGGATTGTGGAGAAGGACTTGGCGGTACTGGTGGATGAAAAACTGAACGTGAGCTGGCAATGTGTGCTTTTACAGACCAGAGAGACAATTTTCCTCTGGGCTGCATCAAAAGAAGCGTGGCCAGTAGATCAAGGGAGGTTATTTTGCCCCTTTACTCCACTCTGGTAAGACCCCACCTGGAGTAGTGTATCCAGCCCTGAAGTCCTCAACACAAGAAAGACATGGACGTGTTGGAGCAGGACCAGAGGAGGGTCACAAAAATGACCAGAGGGATGGAATGCCTCTCCTATGAGGAAAGGCTGAGAGTTGGGGTTGTCCAGCCTAGAGGAGTCTCCAGGAAGACCTGATTGTGGCCTTTCAATCCTTAAAGGGGGCTTATAAGAAAGATACTTTTTAGCAAGGCCTGTAGCAATAGGACAAGGGGTAATGGTTTTAAACCAAAAGAGGGTAGATTTACAGTAGATATAAGGAAGAAAGTCTTTACTGTGAAGGTGGTGAAACACTGGAACAGGTTGCCCAGAGAGGTGGTAGAAGCCCCATCCCTGGAAACATTCAAGGCCAGGTTGGACAGGACTCTGAGCAATCTGATCTATTTGAAGATGTCCCTGCCTGTTGCAGGGGGTGTTGGACTAGGTATTACCTTTAAAGGCCTCTTCCAACCTAAACCTTTCTATGGTGCCATGATTCTATGATTCTACGTATCTGGCACATTTATACATCCATTCACTTCTCACCTCTGGACTAAAATTGATCCAGAAATCACAGTAGTATGGAAAACTCTTATAGGAGAGGTCTTGTGTTATTGCACCATTTAATCAACAGGGGAACACTGAAGGCACTGAACAGGGTCTCATTGTCTCTCTTTTAGCCACCTCTAGAGAGTGATCCATCACACTAGATGATGGAGCTGAGCCTCAGCTGCGTAAAGGCAGGCATGAACATTTGGGTCTGTGTCTGGTCCTTTTAGCATACCTTTTATCATACCTTTTATGGTCAATGGAGAGAAACAGGCACTTCTAGGTCCTGATTCATCTTGTCTAAATGTGGGCATCAAGAATAATAAAGTGAATCACACTGTAAAACTGCTTATTTCTCTCCACTATAATGGGAAATTATAAAGGGAGCACAGGGTGATTAGCTTATATGCGTACTCCTACCTTGTCAATGTGCTCAGGGAGGTGAGATGAACCTCCTACAGGTCTAAGGCAGGTGTGATGACTTGCCCTCTGGAGGGTCTTGCCCTTCTCCATTGCTTAGGAAACAAGCCAGAAGCAGGAACCTAGCTTAGACTGGATTCTTAACTTTTAAATTACTAAAATTGAACTAAATTACTCCCACCCTGAATCTGTATATGCCCCTAATATGCAACTATTTTTTCTGGAATTGTTGACCATTCTCCAAAAGAGGTGTCAAGGATTCAGGAAGCAAATGCAGAGAAATTTCTGAGAAGTTTCACATTTAATTTTTTAGTATTTTTTTTAAAGTTTTTTATTTTAAATAAAATTTAAAATATTAAATTTTCTCTTTTGATAATCAATTTGTAACTCCAAAACACAGATCAGATTAGCTCTCCTTTGGCATTAGCAGGGTTAACCTGAGTACTCTGACCGCAGGGACATTGTGCCTGGCTGGTTGAGGGCAGGTTTGGACCCTTCCTCCATAACATGTTGATGGCATCAATCTCTTCTACTTCAAGTTCTTGTTTGTCCGAAACTTGAGGAGTGAGAGGATCGCCTGCTGGAAATTGTCTCCTGTCACTACATAGAGCAGTAAATTTCCAAAAGTATTTAACGCTGCTAAAGGTTTAGCTATAATAAACATTAAAAGGACCGTGTTCTTCAAGTGGCAGCTAACCGGTTGTACTCGGAGCTCCAGCCGAATGCTCCGAAAGATATGGAAGGGGAGGAAGCACACGTAGAAGACCATCAAGAGGACGATGGCGAGTCTGCGAGCCTTTTGTTTGTAGCAAGCCCGCATGTGGGGACCAGTAGCCAAGGTGTAAATAATGAGCGTGTAGCATAGAGTCACTGTCAACAAGGGCAAGAAGAAGGCAAAGGTTGTCAGCAGCCAGTTATACCACCGACTAGCGTCGAGGTCCGCAGCAGCAGCCAGGTCCGGGCAGATTGTCCTGTTCTGCTCATACCTTGTGGCAATCAAGATGCCCAAGGGGCTAATGGCCACCAGGGAAATAATCCAAACTACTATGCAAGTCGCCACTGCCCATGTGCGATTTTGAACAAAAAAGCATTTAATTGGGTAGACAACCACAAAAAAGCGGAAGATGCTGAAGCAGCTAAGGAAGATAATACCACTGTACATGTTGAAGTAGAAACAAAAGTGAAGAAACTTGCACATGAAGTCTCCAAAAATCCAGTTATTTCCGTTAGCAGAGTAGTGGATGAAGAAAGGAAGCGTGGCTATATATAACAAGTCAGTGACAGACAGGTTTAACATAATGATGGTGCTGCTTTTCCAGGGCCTCATCTTGACAAAGTAAACAAAAATTGTCACAATGTTCCCTGGGAAGCACACCAGGAAGATGAGGCCGTAAAGGACAGAGAGATAGGATTTCACCTGTAAGAAATCTTCATCCTTGCAGCTTGTCAAAGGGTCTGCCTGGCTTTGCAGAACGGTGGAATTGCTGGTGCATTCAGATGCCATGTTTGCAGAAATCTTTGTAAAGCTTTACAAAAATCAGATATTTAGTTTTAATTGATTCGTTGAGATAAAAGCATTCAGTTAAATCTTTTGTTACTGGAGCAGACGTACTATGTTTGACAAGGCATAGAGGGATGGGACAGGGATTTGCTAACATACCCAGCTCTGACCTAGATAACCCCACTCAAATTACTTTCACCCTTCCCTCTCCTTTAGGTTTAATTTTAATGATTATTAATTTTTGTCTTGCTTTATTTAACCTCCTACATTGAAGAAGACAATTACTGCTTAACTGTAAACCTTCAGGAGTAGGAAGCACACATTTAGAGAGCTACAGAGAGTTTGGGCTTAGATTTTGCAAAACCACGAGTAAGCTTTAGCTTTTCAGAAATTACGATTGTACCCATAACTTATCTTCATTCATCTGAGCTAATCAGTGTTTTGTGTTCATGAAACCAAGATGCTGTTCTAGTTTCACAAAAACCAAGAGATGTTAGGTTCAGATACAGATCTCAAAACGTGAGGCTCCTATAACCTGACAATCATGGCTCATTCCTTGAATATGATCTTATTCTCTTGGAGTCATCAGAGTATAAAACTAGTATATTTTTTTTTTAATAAAGCTTCATAATGGCATAAAACTGATTTATTTGATTACAGAAGGTTTATCAAAGTGCAGAGGAAAGATAGAAAGCACAGATATTAAGTGAAGGCACTGATCTTGCTTCCCATTTTGTGCAAATTGGAGATAGATTCTCTGAAATGGTTTCTCATCTGCCATAGCCAATTTGGATCTCTCCACAGTGAGTTCAAGACATAACCTTTCTTGGTAGTGTTTTAACCTCAAAGAATGGCAACTAAAGATGAACATAATCTCATCTAACTTCAGATATCATAAAGTTAGATGCTCAAAGTGGAGCCAGTCCTCCTAAGCCCCACTTAATCCTCAAGGGAGAGATGTAAGTTTCTCCAGGACATAATATATCTTCTTATAAGTGAGGTTTCTAAGATAAATTATTTATTCTTTTGGCACAACTATTTCTTTCAATTTATGATAAAGGCAGCCCAAGCTGACTAATTCAGACCTGGATATCTAACCTTCAGATGTTTCAAGTGAGGCAAGAGGCATGTTATGGTGTGTCTTCAGCTTCTCAAGTGAGCACCACTCCTCCAGATCCTAACCTATTCTGTCTGAGAAAATATTTTTAAGTGACTTCATGAAGTGCTAGACAGGGTGCGACCAAGCCCAAATCCCTCTTTCCTGTCCCAGAAACACAGTCATTAAACTAAATCATTGTTACATTGAACATCCAGGATGAAGTCATCATATTAAAAGAAAAAAGAAACAGACATGATTGTACCTTTTTGCAGTCCTGGAAATCCTATGTAGAGAATTAATTTTTGATATGATTCAGTTAAGAGCATTTAGCATGTTACTTGTATAGATGTTTCTGAACGTGACAAATTTTCTCTGACAAAGTCACCCATTAAAGCTGGGACACAACAGGAGTTATTTGATCATAACCAGTTAGAAAGATGGGTATCACTTTGTTACTTAGGAGCACATCAGAGAGAAATTTGAACAGTCTCTCTATAATTTAGTTAAAATGCTAATGCTTTTCAACATGAATGTCAGCTCTTGTATAGCAGCTTTGCAGTCAAAGATGCATTAGGTAAAGGCTATAAAGATTGTTTTAAACAAATCCATATCTACATTCAGACAAAAGCAAGGGATATACACATTTTTCCTCTGTTCTACTGCTCAGTGATACCACTGTTCCCCACATTTATGCCTCTTGCTGGTATATTTCAAGTAAATTAGTTAAAATTTTCTAGAATATTTGACTCATCCCCAGTTTAGTTTTCCTGCACTGCTGATCAGTTCTTCACTGCAATCTTGAACCCTCTAAATTGAAAACGCAGAAAAATTTCTTACCTGAAAACTTACAATTCTGCTTCTCCCTTTGATACTGCTTTGAGCAAAGAGCACTACAAATGAAATGTATTTATGTCTTCCTTACAGCGAAGTAGGTTTTAGTATGGCTTTGCAACCATATACATTCAGTCCCTGGCAGACCAAGACTCCCATGTGGCCATAAATTAGGAGACTGGCAGAAAACCTCAGTTACTGGCTCAAGTATCAGCTCTTAGACCTGGGTGGCTGTATGATATCTCTTTTGCCCTCCGTCATTCATGCCGTCTTGCGTTCAGTGGGCAGATCACACTTTACTGGCAGCAGTTCTGTGTGCTGAGATAGACCTGTAGTATTCAAATAGCAGCAGATCACATTTAAATTAGTGTATATGTGTGCGTGCATGTGTTCATAAAAGAGAAAATTAAATTCATTCTCCATTTCCTGTGAAGTGAAACTTGATCACCAAAGTGAATAAGGCGTGTTGCCATTTCAAGGTCAGGTGAAAAATCTTATGATATATTGTCTTCATTAAAACCAAATCTATAAAAAGTACAATTTTCATCTCATGTAAGAAATTAAGGTTTCTTTTGGCACAGTGTGCTTTCCAGGAACTGTGGCATACTTTCTGCTTATTTGTGGTGAATAAAATATCTACAATTAGTGCTAGCTGGTTATTACTGGGGTAGCTGAAGTTGCAAACTTGTTTTCTTTTGAGCCTTTCCTTTTGGGCTTCATGATTCACAAGAGCTGCAATTTTCCATGCTTCTTGAAGCAAAAGACTGATCTTGAATAAAAATCCTATTATCATCCTTAGCTCGAGGAACAAGATCAAAAGATATTATTTAAAAATAAAAAAAAAACCCTCATAGTATCTTGAATTTTGAAACTACAGGCTTCAATCACTGAGCTTGCAACCTGGTCCATGCAAACCAGATGTCCCATGTGGCCAACAGCCTTTTTGCCTTGGTACATTTTACAGGTCCTACTCGCCAATGAGGCTTATGATCCGACATTGAATGAGCAAGCTTTCATTTCCAAACATTCTGTATGTTAGTGTAGTTACTGAGAACCACACAGATAAGACTATTTTTAGAAAGACTGTCTTGACCCTTCTTGAGCGTTTGTAGCATAGACATGAGTTGGGAGAAGGCTATCTGTTTTGCTAATCATACTGCAGGGAAAGAGTGGTAACGAGGACAATCAAGTCTTGAGCAGCAGCAATGTCTGACAACTAGCACATTATCTATCTGTTACCATTAGGGGAAGGGCATAATCTCTGTTCTCATCTGACCAAGCTTTTCTCTAGGTCAGTGCCCAGAGTACTTTTAAAAAATATCAGAAGTTTCTCAATAATTGCAAAATACACTGTCATGTACCAGCTCAGGGATCAGCAACTGTTTAAATAGCTATTACCCTGTTCCTAGACACTGCATGTATCATTAGAAACCATTTGTATGAGGCTGTAGTGTTATAAGCACAGAGGGAGCTAATTATAGTTAGGGGTCATTTAATGCCTCCAGTACTTAATCCATTATACCCCTGAGCAACAGAAAACCTGTGCAGCCAAGGTTGGTATTTATCCTTCCTTGGCAGTAGCACTGCCTATGTGAAGAAGAAATGGGCTTTCCCAGCACCATTGGCCAGAACTGCCTGGGATTTGGGATACTGGGGTCTTGAGCAGGAACTGAGGTCACCTCTGACTATCTGACTCTGATCAGGAAAAGAAAATAAAACACACATTTTCAGACGAATTTCAGGAGAGGGTGACACATAGAAAGCCATTCATGCAGAGCTGCCCTGTATGGAGGCTGAGATATGCTCCTTATACCCAAATCCTTTCTCACTGTCAGCTGCACAGACCATGTGGCTCCTGCCTCACCCTGGCCTCACTGCACCCTTCACCAGAGTTTCAGCAGCTCCTCATGGCACATGGACTTTCGGAAACATTGACTTCAACTGCAGCCATGTGACTGGCCCAGGGGGTAGTGTCAGGCACTTAGGAAATTACGAATAAACTGACAAGGGCCAATTGTGAATATCTGATTTAAATCACTTGCCTGGCATTGTGTAGGATCTCCATGAATAAAGTCTGATGTTGCAGTGTGACTTTCAGCTCTTCAGTCTGTGGGCCTTTTCTCTTTACCAGGAGTTTATCTACCTCATGTCCAGGTACTTTTTAAGTCTGCCCAAAGGTAGACCAGTCTGATCCTTACCAAAAACATGGCCCTTTTTGTGCTTTAAGGCTATCCTCAGCCTGCTTCCTTCTACAAGCATTGGAGAGAAATCAAAATAACCTGTAGTTTCACAGTCAACTTAAGTGGCTCTAATTGCAGGCTGCTGTCAAAAAGAGTTGGCAGCACCACTTCTCTCCTCTCATCCTAAACCACGTTTTCAATAGCCTGAGTGCTTGTGCAATCATGGGACATGTTGGATAAGTGAGCTGTGTGAAAACAAACCAGATTTCTTATTTTTGGTTTAGCTTTCTGGCACTTTGATGAGGGACTCCTTTCACAAAATCACATAGAATTGCCTAGATTGGAAAAGACCTTTAAGATCATCAAGTCCAATCACTAACCTCACACTGACAAGTCCTCAACTAAGCCATGTCCCTCAGCACTATGTCTGCATGACTTTTAATTACCTCCAGGGGTGGAGGCTCCATCACTTCCCTAGGCAGCCCGCCTGTTCCAATGCCTGGGAACCCTTTCAGTGAAGAAACTCTTCCTTATATCCAATCTAAATTTCCCTTGGCACAACTTGAGGCCATTTCCTCTTGTCCTGCCTTCGTGGATGTGTGGGCTCCAGGGCTTACAGGAAGCAGTGACAGTGGCAAAAGGAGGACAGCAGAGGTAGACCAGGTCATGCTGGCAGCGAGGTTGTGTGGTGAGATCCTGCTCTGGAGTGGTGTTTCTCTTGCCATTACTGGCAACCAGCCACCCTCAGCTGAAGCTATTCTCCGGCAATGCTCCCCTCGGAGATGGCACTCACCTCTTGTTTCAACAGTCTTCCAGGCAGCCTGCACTGATTTGTCAGATGAGTTATCATTTCCCCTAATTTGATGAGTATTGATAAGAATTGCAAAGACCAGTAACCCAACAGCAAAAAGCTAGCTATTTGCACCTTCCCCAAAACAAACATTGTAAAATCCTACACAGTTCATGTGTGTATATAAATGTTGCTCTTAGTCACTGTATAGAAAGGAAACTGGAATGATTTAGTATCAGGATTATTCATTAAAACTTTATACTGTAGGCTGGGTCAGCTGTCACAGAGTGTATGATGTAAATAGGATCATCTTTTCATATTGTATTTTTCCTTCTGTGATGGCAGGGTGAAAAGGATGCGCAGGATGACAGATGAGTTTGCACACCTGGAGCACACAATCTGTTTAAAATGCAGAAGTGGAGAACAAAGGCCAATGCTATTGTTTTGCTTTGTTCTGTGAAATCACATCTGGCTGGTTGCAAACAGCGTCTCTTTCCTCCGAATGGGCTGGCCATCAGTTTTGGAGGACATTGGGGTGGAAGAGGTCATTGCAGGGCTTTTTGTAGTGTCTCAGCAGCACTGCTGAACTTGACTGTAATTAGGACTCTTAGGCGTGAGAGTCCACAATATGTTTCTCCAGTGCAGGGATCACTCTCATCTCATAAAACCTGATCTGAAAGCCACATGCATAAGTGGAAGATTCCTTTCAGAGTCAGACCCTCGTACGTGACAGGACCCAGTGTAGTGCAGTAGAAATGGCAAGGATAGCTCTGACTAATAACTATGTAGGAAAATAGGCAGTTTGTTGGGTAAGGGCTAGGCTCCAAGTGTTAAGAGCTTTCATTATACGTTTTACTTTTGGTTCAGCAAACATATAATCTTTCCATGGGCTATTTCCCTTAGCAGACATACATTTGTTTGGCTGATCTTACTCTGTGTATGATTGAATACCTAATTGCAGTTGTTACCAGACCACTGTTGGGAGATGCTCAGTTCTGTTTAGAATGACACCATGCATCTTCATCACGTGGGGAAATCAGGTCCGGCCCTCCTTTCTTCTTTCTCCCCTGAGACAGACTGGTAAGGGCAGCATTTTTTTAATCCCTAAATGCACAGTAACTCTAAATTAATCACACTTAAATGCTGCCATCCAATTATGTAGGTAATATAGACTGTTAATGAAAACATCTGGAAAGGAATATTTTACCTTAGGAAAATTGCATGTATAATATGGAATATAAGCAGTGCTGCTGCCACATCAGCTGAGCAGGAGTAGTTTGATGCAGTTCCAAAAATAGCCTGCATGGATCTGAAGCACTATTTTATGGCTAATATTAGTCCTTGAAGTGAATTGGTGCTCATCGACTACAGGGCATAGAAGATAAAACCTACTGCAACCCTTAGGTGAGCACTGAACTTTTAGAAGGCGAGTTGCCCCTTAGGGAGTGGGGAGAGGAAAGACAATGGGACAATTTGCTTTCCCAAAGCCACTATATGCTCAGGCACCTTGGTACAGTACTGGCAAGACCATAAACCAGTGAATAAAAAACGCTGCAGGAGCACCCGGCTATGAAGTGGCTTTAAACACAGCAGCTGCACCAGTTAAAGTTTTCCCAGCAGATACTAAAAGCCAAACTAAACTCATCAGAGATGTGACAACAGTTGTAATTGTTTTAGGTAATGGGGCATTTCCTGAAAATGACTCATCTTAGTCAGTCTGAAAACAGAAAGGACCAATTTGCTGCCTTGTTTTATGTTTGGGTTTTTTTTTTTTTTCAATTCCAAGACGAAACAGCCTCTAAACTCTTGTGAGATGAGATGTACATCTTTGGCTTCCAGTAATGTGTCAGTGCAGGATTCAGCAAAGTGTGCAGTTAATGTGGCCTCCAGTGTACAAGCAAGTTTTTAGTCACCGAAGATACATTCTGTTGTGGTGCCGTTGCTTTTGTAATTTGTTTGTAGGGTGCTACTACACATAAAGGAAAGTCTGCCCTTTGCCTTAGGCCAGTCTAATGAAGCTTTGTCTTCAGAAAATGAGTTATACCATCACAGCTGTCTACACATGAATTTAATATATGCAATCAAAGATGAGCCTTTCTATCAGCCAGATACCCTTCCCTCAGCTACCATGAGCCCTTAACTAATGCCTGGCTCTTGGCAGAAGGACCCTGGGTCCTTCCTTACTGTGCTGATTTCCCTCCAGGGAAAACCTGATAAAATTCCCCCTGTGCTTTATAAATGTGCCTTTCCCGATGGGACTGGTGCCAAGAGGAGCATGAGGACGACAGGGAAGGGAGCTCAGCCATGTAGGATATGCTTCATAATTTAAAAGCATCATTTCCCTCCCAAGCTTATCTCTTTTAATTATTTTCTTCACACAATCACTATAGTTATAAACTAGTAAATTAGTTGTTTGCATTACTAGTGTTTGTTTTTGATAAGGTGAGGTAATTATCAAGTAGAATTTACTATCATAAAGAAATAAACAGAAATAATTCCCAGAAAAAGTCAAATTAGGAGGTTGTTTGACCACAGCTACAAAATAGACAGAACTAGAAACCCACAAAGAAATGCCCTGCAAATCATCACTTGACTGCAGACAAAGGTCTTGTATTTTTCAGAGCAACCTCCCTTGCTTTCAGACAGAGAGCTGTGCAGACAGGGAAGGTGTTCAGGCTTCTTGTCTCAAACCCTTCTGATTCCATCCCTCCTGGTAGAGAAACCTCTCTACCAGCATGGGAGCATGAGGGCAGCTCCCTCTGCTCCCCTCCTTGCCCAGGCTGCTCTTCCGGCCTCACCCCGATAGTCGTGCAGGTTTCCTGCATTCGAAGGAGCCTTGTGCTCTTTAAATGATGCTTAAATGCTAAGTATTATTATCCTCAGGCAATTAAATGCCTCTCCAACTATTCAGATTGCCTGGAGGTGCAGATTGCCTTCAAAAAGATAATTAATGCAAACTGGGTCTGTGGAATTCATACTTTCATTTTTTTTTTTTAATCTAACCTTTTTCTTCTGGTTATTTTGTGCTCATCTAAATCAAATATATGAAAGGGAAGTGCTTGTCTCTGCAGAGGTTCTCTCTTGCTTTGCCTTTCTACGCCAACTTTCACCAAGAGCTCCAGGGCCACTCCTGGCTTTTGGTTAGATCTTCTCTCTCTGAGCTTTGCAGGACTTGATCTAACACAGCATCAGACTTACCCACCACACTTGGGTCAGCTCTGCTGTAAACTCATATATCGTATTTGTCTCCATCAGGGCACGAGTTTCAACTAAAACACCAGCACTTTGTTAAATGTGAGTGTCATCCTGTCATTTTGAAGACAGAGCAATGGGATGACAGTGTTGGTTCATATAGTCCAAATGCAAAAAATAGTGGAGCCTTCGAAAATCAGAGTCACATAATTCAGAAAATAACATTTTGCCACCATCTGTGGTGGAACTGGGAAAGAGAAATACCTAGTAAAGCAAGAGATGAGGGTGTGCATTTTGCTCTCTCTACCCAAGCAGAGAGTTAGCAGAAAGCAGTTAACCTGGCTGCCTTCACAAGCAAATGCTCTGTAAACCCAGTGGTACAGAAACATGATGCAGTGTATTTTGTTGTTGCTCTCAGAGCTGGCACTGCCTGTTCTAAATACTGTGACAGTATTCATTAAAGTTTGCAATGGTAGGGAAACGGGGAAGAAATCACATCACCACAGGACACAAAATTACACTTCTCAAGAAAAGACAATTAGAAGAAGCTCTGTGCGCTTGACCCTGGCTTTTTAATTTTTAAAAGGGAACTGTTTAATAGTTGGTGATAAAATGATACAATACGTTAAAGGATATAAAAAAATGCAATGCCCTGTGTGTTCAGGCTGTTGGGCATCAGGCTAGGTATTTTAGCTACCACTCTGCATTTTGTCAGCATATAAATTTCCTGCTGCATATTGGTGTGATTGATGGCCTGCTGGAACTGGAGAAGAGAATTGCTAACCAGGCTTTTCCATCAGGTTTTGCACACTGTATTCTAAGGAGGTATAAACTGGTGCACTGCCACTGGCTTTGGAGCCAAGTTAATCCACCCCAGCAGAGTATCTAATCCATTGGCTTTCATGGCACAGTCACAGCAAGGTGCCAAGCACAGACACCTCCTCTCTCTAAGGGATTATCTCTGTGCCTGCAGCGAGGTGCTTGTCTCTCCTGAAATCCTCTGTCCTGATTCAAAGGGGTTTCGCCCACGGCATTGCAGGAGGTGGAGTAGAAGGAAACTCCTCAGGACATGTAGTCCATCTGCTGTCCCTGACAGGGTCACATCCTTGGCAGTCCCAGCAGATGTTTTTACAACCTCTTCTAAAATCTTAGAATAATAGAATAATAGAATTGCCTGGTTGGAAAACACCTCAGAGATCATCAAGTCCAACCATAGCTGTCCACTACTAAACCATATCTTGAGCCATCTTTTAAACACCTCCAGGGATGGTGACTCAACCACCTCCCTTGGCAGCCCATTCCATTGCCTGATAACCCTTTCAGTGAAGAAGTGTTTCATGTGTTTCCAGTCTGTACCTCCCTTGGTGCAACTTAAGGCCATTGCCTCTTGTTTTGTCATTAGTTACTTGGGAGAAATGACACACACCTGTCTCACTACAACCTCTCAGGTAGTTGTAGACAGCAATTAGGTCTCGCCTCAGCCTCCTCTTCTCCAGACTAAACAACCCCAGTTCCCTCAGCCCCTCCTCATAAGACTTGTTCTCCAGCCCCATCACCAGCTTTCCTGCCCTTCACTGGACATGCTCAGAGCCTCAGTGTACTCCTCTGCTTCTCTGTGCCCACAGGTCATGTTGCCTCATGTCTGACACCTTCCTAACCTAGTCCCATTCTGCTTTCCATTCTGCTTTCTGGCTACAGGTCACACATGTGAAGGTCACTATCATCTTTCCTTCAGTGGTGCTTCTCCTAGATTGAATAACTCCTGATCCCACAAACTTTTTTGTTTTGTTTTGTTTTTCTGAACCTCTGTTCTGCTCCCTGTCCAGCAGGTCCCACTCCTTGAAGTGTAACATCAGACATGCCACCCCAGGAGACACGTTACCAAAGCAGAAGAGTAACTTGTTCTGCCTGGCAGTCTGTGCTCTTATTTCTACATCCCATTCTGCAGTTTGGCCTTTTCACAACAGCACAACATATTTGACTGATGCTCAGCTTGTGACCTGTGTAGCTCTTCGATTCTTTATTGCAGTACTGCTGCCTAAGCAGATAGTCCAGATTTGTGCAGTTTTGATTATTTTCCTACGAACATAAATTTTGCATTCGTCCTCGTTGAATTTTATCCTGTTTTTTTTCAGACCATTTCTCCGATTTCTGTAAATTGCTTTGAATCTATTGCTGTCCATCAGCATGCTGGCAGTCCCCTCACTTGCCATCCGCATGCTAAAAGCATATGCTTTCTACTTCATTGTCCAGATCACTAGTGAATATAATAAGGGTGAGCTCACTGCATAATCTGAACTTGGATGGAAAAATTTGTCATGATAAACATCCTAGAACTGAGCCTTGCACTTCTTTCCTAGAAACTACCATCAGTGTTATCTGTGCCTGGAGCAATAGCTCAGCCACAGCTCCCAGCAGCACTGTCTTTTGTGCAAAATCTGAGAAAAGAAGCAAAATACCAAGTTCTGTGTCTCTTGTATCCCCCTCCCAGAGCATTTCAGAGAGAAGCCTGCTCCATCCCAAGAAAGGAGCCAAAGATGGTGGACTATCTGATGGATGATGCAGCAACCCTCCTCATCCTACTATTGCCGACTCTTCCACTCTCTGTCTGGGACTGCTTGATTACCCTATCTGATTTTTATCCACGCTTTTAATATATTCAAGACATTCACATGAAACATCTTGATTCTGTTGATTCATCAGTGTCCTGGTTTTGCTAGGATAGAGTTAATTTCCTTCTAGCAGTTAGAATAGCTATGCTTTAGTTTCAGTATGGGGCTTGTTATGAGAAAAATGTTGATAAAGTTATCAACAATGTTAACCAATGTTATTAGTTGCTGCTGGAGCTCAAGGCCACCGTGTTTGGCTGGTTCACAGCTGCACTAGGACTGGGAGGGAGAAGCGCAGTATTTAGCAAAACCCAAAACTGGCATTTGGATGAGCCAATGAGATATTCCAAATCATGTCACGTCATGTCAGTATATCATAACTGGGGTTGACCGGAAATTGGGGGTGTTCTCTTGGGGATCACTTGGGCTCACTCTTCCAGGGTTTTCAGTTTCGGGGCTGTCTCTGCTCCGGGATCACTGGCTGGCACAGGCTGGGCATCAGTCTGCCGGTTGTGAGCAACTGCACTGTGCATCACTCATTTGTACATTCTGTTATTACTGTTGTTACCATTATAATTTTATTTTAATTAGTAAATTGTTTTTATCTCAACTCACGAGTCTCCCTGCCCTTTTCTTTCCAACTCTCTCCCCCCTCTCCCTAGAGGGTGGTGGGAGAGTGAGAAAGCAGGATGTGTTTGGTTGCAAACTTATCTCGGGCAGGGCGATTTTTCTTAATTCTCTTCCACAGTGTACACAGATAATATTCAGCGCTAACATGGCAGCAGCTGGATTGATCTGAAGTTTCCTGGGCAGGAAGGATAAATTACTGATCTCTTTGCTAAGTGGCAGTAAAGTATCATGTTGCCTCTGCATGCCAGGGTGGAGGGCAATAAATTGTCTATCAGAGAAGGCTGTGCAAGCAATACAAAGAGGAGTTCAGCAGTGATATAGTCTGTTCTTTCTTTGAAGACCTGGTTGAGAAGCTCCTTAGTGTGGCATTTTACCTTCAGTATCTCTAACTCACAACACGGGTGCTAGTACGAAAACCTCCATGGTCCGTCTGGGGACAGAAAAGTTTAGGGTGGAAATTTGTGTTGATGAGATGATGCATTTCATGGCCTCCAGAAAGACAGCAACTTACTGTACAGTTAAAGCCAAATGTGTCATTTAAAATTTGTTAAACTGATGGAACAGTCTTGAATTTCTTTAACGGCCTCAAAAGTGAATATCTAAGAGGGTCTTAGAATAAAGGTAATCCCTCTGCATTTCAATATTTTTAATTCTTGCCAGAAAAGGAAATTTTGTATGAAGTTTAACATTAACTGTTCCCCTGAGGCAACTATTTGGTGAAAGACCACAGCTGCCAAGATCCATCTGTTCCTTAACAAATCCAGCTTTTTGACTCCCTGTAAGAGAGGTTTTCTACTTCTCACCTGCTGCCACAGACTTTAGTATAACAATAACTCTTTCTTCAATAAAATATTACTTTTTCTTCAGAGTGATGAAAACAGAAGATTTTTGCATGTGATCTATATAACTTAAACTAGTTCTCCCAATTATCACAGCAAGGACAGGTGGTAGAGGTATTGATAATCACAGGGCAGAGAAATCTGATCTCTTGCAATAGTCTAGTAGACACCAAATGCAGCCTTGTGCCAAATCCCAGATAATTCTCCTTAGCACATGCTGGCATCCAGCAGAGCTATTATTCACACCTTACAGTACAAGTCAGGTAGAGAATATATAATCTAACCTCATTTGGCATGGCTGTATTTCAGGATTACTCCTTCTTCCTTCATTCCCAATACTGTGCCATGAATACCTCTTTGCAATGGATTCATGTGCCTTGATGCAATGAAAACACAGGTGGCTGCCTGAAGGCTCGTTAGGGCCACAAATGTAATCTTTCTTCTGGCACGCCTCCTGTTTAGCCTTTGATGTGACAACTGTGGAGACTACTGCCCATAGTGCCACGTCTCACTCAGTTTCATCAACTCCCTTGACTGGAGAGAGTCATTGCCACCCACAAGATTATGTGGGACCAGCAGGTGGGACCATCCAGAACACAGAGGCAATGTGCCCTTCAAAAACATCTGCTTAGAGGGGACACAAGAGAGCACAGCTCTTGCTGTAGCAAACATTGCTGTGCCTGTCTTCCAAAGTGCAGTTAATTCAGCCTTTAATTATCCTAGCTGTGGGAGGCATCCCAGCTTCAGGAGCGCCTCTGAGAGCTCCACTTCTTCGATTCTTACCTCTGTGAGTATAAACAAGTCACGTTTAAGAAGATCATATTAAACCCTTGCTTAGCATTCAGAAATGGCATTTAGCTCACATAGTTGGTGCTTCCAGATCTTATGCCATCTTTGTAGATCTGGGACTAAATTAGAAAATAAACTCTGAGTTGTTTTGGCTTCCCTAGCATTGGGCTTGTTGAATCAGTGTGAAATCCTGCTTTGGAGAAGTCAGGTATGTGGTAAGACAATCTTTACCAATGCCCTTATCTGCAATGCAGGGAGTTCCCTGAGACAGTCAGGCTTACCCAGAGAAGGATCTGCTCTTTCAGGAACAGCAAGAAGACGTGTTGGTGCTTACAGACACATTTTCCACACCTGCAGCAACGTTCAGAGAAACCTGTCTGCATTTCAGCAGTGGAGAAATGTGTGAGGAGAAAATGCAAGCCATTATTTCCTGCAATAGTACAGTGGTCAATAACAAAAGTGAGAGATAACTCCATAGTTTAATGTTTCTAGCCAGGCAGTCAGGAGTGGGTGAATTCATTGTTGCCCCAAAGTGGATAAACTCTAATTGCTTATATTTCTCCTTTCCAACTGATTGGTATACTTAATTGTCTGTTATCACTGTTTGTAAGGTAATCTCTGTAGGGACAAGATCAGCTGTATTTGGTTGATGATTTACATGTTTATAACCACATAGCCACTCTAGCTGTATTTGATTTAAAAGTATAAACCAGAGATTGTGTTTCTTTAGAGAAAGTTGGATCAATGCTCCCACCTTGCTCTCGCAGATGGTATGAGCATAATTTTATTCTTCCTTTTTCTACTCTCCGCTGCTTCTCCAGCACAGACCTCCTTTTCCAAATCAGACACTGTTTTCCCATATACTTATGCTTTTCCAGGGTGATCCTTTTACTGGAAAAGTTTTGTCTACCCTCTAGTGGGAATTTGAATTCTCGCAGCACCTGGAGAGCTGAGCTGCAGAGTCCAGGAAGCTGGACCCCCTTAGTCACAGCCTAGAATTACTGCAGGAACTGATCGTCATGGTGTTTCCAGCAAACACCATGTCACATTGCTGTCCTTCCCCTCCCTCAGTGAAATTTAGGTTTGTATTTTGGGAAAAAGTATGGGGGCTATGTTTGCTAGGATTTTGTTCTGGTAGAAGGACAGATTTAGCTTTTTCTCTGGTGTTTGTTGTCCAAATGTTTAGCTCTGATAAGTAAGTACAGCTGTATTAATCATGTTGAATCAAAGTGAGGATGGAAATTTAGAAGATATATGATAAATCTGCATCTTAACTCAATTTTCCCTTCTGTCAGTAGAAGAAAAGTACTGAGATCTGTATCTGAAGGCAGAACGTCGGCTGCTGGATCTGATCTAGGGTGTGCTGGGAAGGGAGCTGGCCCTAACTCTGAGGCCTCTTAGCTGAACCTGGGTGCTCTCCCAGTGTCAGCATACGTACATGGTGAGCAGTGGTGCCCTGAGCCTTGGGTGAAGGCAGGTCGCTATTTATGGAATGTTTTTCTGACCCTTGCACCCCAGGGAGGATAACTTCTTGACCTGTGGTGTGATGCACACATTTCAGCCTCAAAGGTTTCCCTATATGCTGCTAATATTTCATGTTAACCTGCAAATAATTAAAAAAACCCAAACATTTAATGTAAGTTTATACATGGGATGAATACAGCTAATTACTGGCTCTTGGCAGAGATCACGCACAGTGATGGCTAAACACCTTTGGTAATAAGGAGCTGGTCCCCCAAAATCTTCTCTGGAGAAAAACAGAAGTGCCCCTTCCACAGATGCAGAGTATGACGTTGGGGATGAACCAGGGTCTGAGTAGCACAGACACTGCTCTAACTCAACTTTTATTACTGAAGTGTCACAATTGAGCAATCAAGACTCCCTTGAAAATCTTAGCCTAAGCCTAAAATGCACTTTGTAAAAGCTCTGGGCTAGGTACTGATCTCTCCCCTGCTTGGCTGCTAATTTGTTTTGGGACCAGAGGCAACTCACTTAAATCCACTGTGCCTCAGTTTCATCACCTGTAAAATAGGTGCAATATATCTGTACATAAAAATATCTTGGAGCAGCTTACTAGCAGAAAGGTAAATGTGAGGAAACTCCTGAACACAGGTGCTGCTGCCTTGTCTGTTAAGATAACTTCCTGATGATAAAAAGCATCATGAAATGAAGGGAAAAGGGAATTTTCAAAATGATTTATTGCTTGAAATTGTTGCACAGTGCATTTGTATGCCTCTGTCTGCTAGGTCTTCTTCATCATTGCTGAGGCCATAAGCAATTGGGCCAGCCTGGCTCACTCAGTGGAAAATTGCCGCTTTGAGATCATTTGGGGCTGGAAATAAATCCACTCATAATGTTTCTGTGCTTTGTGCCAAGTCACCTCCTTTTTGCCCAGCTTAACAGATTTGTAACAAGAGCAGAGCAGGATGCTTTACCTTGGATGCCCTTTGAGGTACTCCCAGAGGTGTTTTCTAGCCCTGTCAGCTGCACGTCCAAGGTGCCACTTTATGAGGTGGCTGACACCATCAAAGTCCTTGAAAATTGGAGGAGAGAGGTGAGAATATCACAGGGTGCTCTTGTGGTAATATCAAAATACCTTGTCACAGATCCACCAACAAAATGCAAATTCTGCCAGACACAGAAATGTCTTGAGAGTGCCCCGGGCTGGAGCCAACTGGCTTGTGCCAATTGTGGGCAAACAGGAACCAGAAAGATTTCAGCAGAACTGTTAGATGGCACAGAATTAATTTCCTAATAATTTTTCCAAAAAGCTGATGGGTCTCGAGCAACAGGCTGGATGAAGTGAAGGAAGAGGGAAGGACTGAGTAACCTGGTATCAGGTTTGCTAGCTTTGGTGACAGGCAGCGTGCTGGAAATACAACCATATTTAATGGAAACACACAAAGGAAGATGTCTCCAGGAACTAGTACCTTCTGCCTTGCTTTATTAGGATTCAGTATGGCATTGTCTGTCTGCGCACAAAGTTGTATTTCTTCCTTCTTTGCCTTATCTTCTTGCACTATTTTACAAAGTAAAAGGAAATCCATAAAGTAATTTGGAAAAACACATCTTTCCCTTTTGAAAAAAAAATCAGCAGCTTAGAACTCTGTTTTCTTTTTAAGACTGGAAAGCATCACCGGTACTATAGCTTCCAGGCAACCACCTCTCTTTTGGTTTATAAATCAGTGATATCAACAGTTTTGGGGACCAAAGAAACTGAGGAGAGATCTTAGAAGATAAGATACCTTTTAATTCAAATGTCTTTTGAGGTTCTGGCAATGCTGAATCGAACATACTCTGCATTATACTTGCCTGCAGCAGCCCTGAAAAATCATGTTCCCTCTTGTGTGTTTAAAAAAATTGGCATTTGAGCTTTACATTTTACTTTAGAAAGACACTTATCCCAGTGTTTACCAACTTTATTTTTTCTTCTTCTT
>NW_010320957.1:65081-73645 GCF_000700745.2 Antrostomus carolinensis | reverse complement strand
ATTTTTTCTCCTGTTTTAGAAGTCGTCTGATCTGCTTTGCTTTCCACTGCAGCACTCGATGGGCTCAGGCACAGAGTCAGCAAGACACCTGAGTCAAAAGTACTGCTCTTTTCCAGTAGCTATTCAGAAAACAGGCCTTGAAATACTCTTTATTTAGGGTCAACTTTTATTTCCCCTCCTAGACATAATTGTTTGGCCTTTATGTTTAATGCAGAACATTACAGTTGGTATTGTTGCTCTCTGTGAGGTTTGAGTACGAGGAGGGCCTTTTGCTTTAATTTCTTATGGGAACACATGATTTGGGGAGAGAAGGAAAAAAATTGCTGATTGCCTTTTTGGACAGTTAAGGGTAGGAAATAGCTCTGTTGCAATCTGTGGCAGTACATGAGTCACTGTGAAGAATAAGGTTCGACATGTCTACAAAAGCAGTCAGCAGTTCCAAAATTTCATCTTTAGTATCATCAGAGTTGACATCTCCCTGAGTGATTTACCTTGCAAAGTGATTCTCTTGGTCCTTCTGTGGTCCCAGGCAGACCACAGCGTGCTGGCAGGTACTCGAGTTGGCATGACTGTCTTTGCAGACAAACATACTAGAGACTTTTGACAGAAACCTGGTTACTGGAGCATAACTACGCTGTAAATTAGCCTGCAATAGCATAGTAATTTATGTAGCTGTGTTGTCACACTGTATACAGAGCTTGGAAAGTGTCTCCTGTTTGCTGCAATTGAAACACCCTTGTTTCAGCAGTAAACTTAACAGCTGCTAAAAATAGAAGCTATCGAGATGTCACCCTTCACAGTAAGCAAAAGGAATGAGTCAGATGAGATAATGATCTCTCAGATCTCTCCCGCAGAACACCTGAGCAGTCCTTGAATGCTTTAAAAATCCCTGCAGTAAGGTTGAGCTTTTCTCCTTTTCCAGATCCAGCCATGTTAATGGAAGATATGACTGCCCTTCTCCTGGAGGTTCTTGCCCCACCAGTGAACTATGGCTCCCAGGATCATTCCATAATCTACTTTGGCACTTTAAAATCAGCTAGTTTATCCCAAACTAAATGAAGAGACGTGGTGGATGAGCAGGTGAAATAGGAAGAAGGCAACCAAACAATGGCTATATTAAGGAAAGAGAAGAGGAGAAGGGGAAAAGATAGCTCCTCCAAGTCACTGAAACTGTGGGACTCACTCTTGCTGCTGTCAGAGATGGAAAGCCATGAACACTTCCATTTCACGCCTTTTACCTTTAACCACTCCACTTTATATTGTATGTGTAGTTGTACTGAAGAGCTTCTGTTCATGTATGATAAGCTCAGCTTGGGCTTGGGAAGGAAGAGCTTCTGAGAACACGAATTAAAAATGCTCTGGGAGAGGAAAAAAGATAATTTTTAATCCACTCCTTCAGATGTGTCTGTGTAAGTGGTAGACATATCTTCTGCTTTCACTTATGTGGAAGAGAATTTGTGCAGAGCGTTTGTACTTTTTCCCTATGTTGGAGAGCTGAGGTGTTATGAATCTAGGTCAGAAACTATTTATTTCATGTGAATTGTCTTGTATGTTGTGTAACTTGTGGATTTGAATCAAATATGCATATGTGAAACCAAGGTGCTTGACATGAATGATCACCATCTAGCGGCGACCTGTAAAATTCAGACTTTGGCAACAATACAGAAAAGGACAATCTAAAATAGGAAACAGGTCAAAAGTCCTCTAGCACTGCTTGGAACAGAGCCTTTACCGAATGAAGTGTTTTAAATATCCACACGATGTGTTAAAACACTATGGTTTCATTGTTTATGTAGGTGTGGTACCTGTGCATCACTGCCTGTCTGCAGGCTGCCCGCAGGGCATGGTGCTGACTCACAGAGGGTGCCAAGGCCTTGCTGGCCACGTACTGGCTGCAGCCACCAGCCACCTGTCTGAGGTCCACCAGAGCAGTGGCAGCGTGGTGGGACATGCTCTGGTGCCAGGGATGCTGCCGGGTACCACTGGCTTCACCAGCACCAATGTTTCTGGCAACATGCCCCCTCCCTGGAAGTGTTCAAGGCCAGGCTGGATGAGGCTCTGAGCAACCTGGTCTAGTGGAAGGTGTCCCTGCTGATGGCAGGGGGGTTGGAACTGGATGATCTTTAAGGTCCCTTCCAACCCAAACCATTCTATGATTCTATGATTCTATAACATATGTCTCACTGCAGAGCCTCATAGCCAAAAGAGAGCTCCAGAGGTCAGGTAGTCTTGTGTCCTTCTTGTTCAGCACCTGGCTAGCCTACTTCTAGGGACATGTGACAGTGGAGAGTCATCCATCCTAGAGAAGGTTCTTCCTAATGTCCACCCTTGGGGGATTTTAAGACCGTTTAGTTTTCTGTTTGGTTCCTTCCCCTTTGGTCATTTCTCTGAGTGCTCTTACCACATTCCTCTCACCCGTGTCTTCCCAGAAGGGCAGCCTCCAAAGCTGGACACGTTGCTCCCACTGGAAGGGTAACAATACTGCAAAGGCTGTAAAGGCTTCTTCATATATTTTCACACTTTTTTTTATCCTTTTGCATTTTTACCATTCACTATTTCTACTTAAGCGTAGTACTTTGCACCTATCACTGTCTAATAGCATCCTGTCCATTTTCTGACCATAGTCGCTATTTGTCAACATAATTTTGTCCTCTCAGCTTCATGTCATCTGCACATATAATAACCAGACTTCATTTAATCATCCAGTACGTTAATGAAAATACTAAATAACCCTAAACTCAGGACAGATTGGTCAAATCCCCACTCAGTGGCTCCCACTACTCTGATAGCAAATCACTAATATCTCCATTCTGAGAGCAGCTCTGTAACCAGCGAAAATAGTTTCCTCCAGACTGTTTCCTTAGCTTACACACAAGAGTGTCATCTCAGACAGTGTCAAAACTCCTTCTGGAGTCAAGATACATGACATCTTTTCCTTCATATACGAGCTTGTTAATTTGTTGTAGTAGGAAATCAGAATGATCTGAGACTGTACATAGCTGATAGATCCACACTGGCTCGTACTCACCTGTATTCACCTTTTGTAGACTTGTCATCTGATTGTTTGTTTCAGTATTTTTCTGAGGTGGACATTAACATGACTGATAATTCCTTGTTCTTCTAACTTTTCCGTTTCTATATATTCTTGTATATATATCTGTCTCCTTGTATGTGTGTGTATATATATATATATATACACTATATATACACACACATATATTTCCTTGTATTTGCCATTCATCCTCCTGGGGTTCTCCTGTCATCCTTCCCTAGGCCAGCCCCAAGATTTCACCATTCAGTTCCTCAGTGCCATAGGCTGAAGTTCATCAGGTCCACCTCACACCTCATTTGAAAACACCCAATTTATCTAGATGCTTTCCAAGTATGTTGTTCATTGGATTCAGCAACTATGACTATATCTGCTGCGTTTCTCTCGGGCTATAATAAACAAAGCAGTACATCAGTGACAACACTGAAATCAGTGGAAGTTGTTCTAATGTCCAAATGAAGTTCTCCATGTTTTTGTCGTCAACCGCCAAGCCTGGAGCAAGAGAAGCCTTCACTTCCCAAATGTTTTTGGAAAGAATCCAGTTGGGTGGTTTTAATTTCCACCTTCAAGGTGGCTTACAATATTTTCTTTTCACTCCCTGTTCTTTGGTTGCTAAGAGAGGTATATATAAACCTGCTCCTGAGACAACTTTTTGAGAAGTGCTCTTCTACAGGGAAAGGGGTAAGTCAGTTGCAATTCTTGCTACCATATCAACACACCTGCCTTTGCAGGAGCTTACAACACCAAAGCCATCCTGGGTTTGCTGGGATTCCTTCATAACTACAATGCAATTTCTGACTTGGTCATGTAATTGTTGCTCCCTGGCTGCTGGATGTATTTGCTCCACTTACACCTTGAAAGAGAGAGGAAGGTCTGCTGGAAGTTACCTCTGATCACAACATAAAGTAGCAGGTTGCCACATGTTGGGCGCAGCGAGGGGTTGAGACATGGTACAGGCAGAGTGGATTTGCTTCTCCACATGACAGCTAATGGGACATAACCGTAGTTCAACCCGAGACACCCAAAAGACGCAGAAGGGAAGGAAGCACACACAGAAGACCATCAAGACGACAATGGCAAGTCTTCGAGCCTTTTGTTTGTAGCAAGCCCGTCTGTGGGGGACCCAGTAACCAAGATGCAAATAATGACTGCGTAGCACAGAGTCACCATCAGAAAGGGCAAGAAGAAGGAAGGGCAGGCTGGCCAGCAGCCAGTTATGCTGCCTGATTGTGCCCAGGTTTTCAGAGCTGGTAAGGCTGAGGCATAAGGATCTGTTTTGCATCTCTTTTGAGGAGATCAAGAAGTTGATGGGGCTGCCAGTTGCCAGCAAGATCACTCAAACTGCTGCACAAGCCACTGCTGTCCAGCGCTTCCTCTGGATGTTGAAGAACTTCACAGGGTGGACAATCATCATGTAGCGGAAGGTGCTGAAACAGGTGAGGAAGATGATGCTGCTGTACAAGTTGAACTGGAAACCAAAGTGGATGCACTTGTACATGAATTCACCAAAGACCCAGTGGTCCCCACTGGTGTAATAGTGTATCAGGAAGGGAAGGCTGTTGAGGTAGAGCAGATCCGTGAGCACCAGGTTCAGCATGATGATAGTGCTGCTCTTCCAAGGCCTCATCTTGAAGCTGTAAACACAAATCACAATGACATTTCCCAGGAAGCCTACCAGGAAGATGATGCTGTACATAATGGGGAGATACAAAGTCTTCAGACTTCCACATCAGTGCAGTTGGGAAAATCACCTTCAGTGTCGTGCTAGGTGGTGGGGTTGGCTAAGTCGTCATCTGTTGTGTTCATGTTTTTTTCTTAGTGCTTAAGGAGGAGAGAAATGCTTAGCGTTTGCTGACAGATAAGACCTTCTGTAGCCTGTTAAAAACCACTACTAACTACATCTTTAACTTCCCAGCAGTGCCACTGTTAAGGTGCCTTTACTGAATAAGGAAAGGCTTTGGTGCATTGGTGACTAGAGGCCTTTTAGTGTTATATCTGTATAGAGATAGATACAATTTTATTTTAAAATACATATTTTCAGAGAAGCGTCTGCACAGGCACAACAGAACTTTAATATAAGGGACTGCCTACATCACAGTGTGTGATGTGTGTCCCCTGGTATATAAAGTTCATCTTCTACTCTCATTAGGGGTCAAATGAAGCAGGACAGACTAGTCATGTTATGCTACTGACCAAAACTATAGAGAGGAATGTCCAGAACGTAACTGCTCCATACGTGCTTTTTGAATCCTTTTTAATTAAGTGGAGAACAGAGCAGTTGTTTAAAAGTTGTTTGGTTTTTTTTTTTAATACTGGAATTAGGTTTTTTTCTCCCTGTTCCTTGGAAACAACTGACAGAGGAATATTTCATTCTTTTAGTTCATTAACAAGATTGATGTTGCAAAGAGATATGTTATTTTTAGGCTTGTCGTTAGTTGCTATGTAAATTTCTATCCCTGTAAAATTTTTAAAAGGTGTTTCTCTTAGACATTAGTCTTAGAAGTTTTCTGGAACATCAGAATAAATCTATCCAACTTTGCAAAGCAACCATTTGCAAGATACAGAATAAAATTTGAGCAGTGTATCATGTTTGTGTGGCAAGATTTTGGTAGTGGGGAGACTACAGGGGTGGCTTATGTGAGAAGCTGCCAGAAGCTCCCCCCATGTCTACACAGCCAATGCTAGCCAGCTCCAAGATGGACCCAATGCTGACCAAGGCCAAGCCCATCAGCAATGGTGGTAGCACCTCTGTGATGTTGTATTTAAGAAGAGAAAAAAGTTAGTGAACAACAGCAATTACAGCCAGAGAGAGGAGTGAGAAGATGTGAGAGAAACCACTCTGCAGACACCAAGGTCAGTGAAGAAGGAGGGGAAGGAGGTGCTCCAGGCAATGGAGCAGAGATTTCCCTTCAGCCTGTCCCCCTGCAGTCCATGGAGGTCCATGGGGGAACAGATGACCACCTGTAGCCCATGGAGGACCCCATGCTGGAGCAGGTGGATGCCTGAAGGAGGCTGTGACCCCATGGGAAGCCCATGCTGGAGCAGGTTCCTGTCAGGACCTGTGGCCCGTCGAGAGAGGAGCCCCACTGGAGCAGGTTTGCTGGCAGGACTTGTGACCCCGTGGGGGACTCATGCTGGAGCAGTCCCTTCCTGAAAGACTGCACCCCATGGAAAGGACCCAGGCTGGAGCAGTTTGTGAAGAACTGTCATTCATGGGAAGGACTCACTTTGGAGAAGTTCGTGGAGGACTGTCTCCCCTGAGAGGGACCCCACATTTGAGCAGAGGAAGACTGTGAGGAGTCCTCCCCATGAGGGGGAAGGAGCAGCAGAGACAACATGTAATGAACTGACCACAACCCCCATTCCCTGTCCCCCTGTGCCACTTGGGGGGAGGAGGTAGAAAAATTGGGAGAAAAGTTAAACCCGAGAAGAAGGGAAGGGTGAGGGGAAGGTATTTTAAGATTTGGTTTTATTTCTCATTATCCTCCTCTGATTTGATTGGTAATAAATTAAATCATTTTCCCCAAGTTGAGTCTGTTTTACCCGTGGCTGTAACTGGTGAGTGATTTCTCCCTGTTGTTATCTCAACCCACGAGCCTTTTGTTATATTTTCTCTCCCCTGTCCAGCTGAGGAGGGAAGTGACAGAGCAGCTTTGGTGGGCACCTGGTGTCCAGCCAGGGTCAATGTACCACAAGAAGGATTCAAGGGAAGACAGCCCAGTACACACTCTCTACAACAGAAAATATGGGACCACTAAAAATATGGGACATGGCAAATAACTGCTGATGTTGCATCCAGGAAGTGCATTTGTGTGAATGTCTTCTTTCTCTCAAAGTGGAGTAAATATTTTCATGGGAAAAAAAAATCTCTAGCATAATATTTTTCTGGAGGAATGCAACTTCTTACATGATGATGCCTGTCCTCAAGTTACTGTGACCTGGATCTGTTAAAATGAATCCTACTGGATCACCACTTCCATTTCTTGTTCCACTCTTGAATTTTCTTTATATACCTTCTACCTTCACTCACTTGTGAGACCTCACAAAGACAGGTTGCAGGATTTGAATTCAAATCTATGTAGAATATTTGGTTCAAACACATGTAAAACACTGAAAACTGAAGCTGGAGCTTGAGGACATGCATGCCAAACACTGGCATTTGTTTTTAAAGAGAAGAACAGCTTCAAATCTCTTCTCATGGCTGAGAACCATGCAGGGGAAGGCTTGGATAAATCAGCGACTCAAATTCAGTTAAGGAGTAATGCAGCAATACTGTCATCCCCAAACAAGCTTGAAACCACTGGTATGGCTAATGGTTAACCAGGTTAATAGCAAAGGTCCCATCCTGCAGCAGCAGGTCGAGGCATGGTGTTTGCTGCTGGAAGCCCCAGGGCTGTGCACACCGTGGTCTTTACAGTGCATGGCCAGTAAGCGAGCTGAAGGGCATGGCTGGGTACTACTCCCCACATCACTTTCTTTGTGGTTCTGTAGGACTATCACTTCGTCAGCAGCTTTTCTTCCATCAACCAGTGTGCTGCTGCAGTAAAACTATAGGGACTGGAGAGCAAATGCCTATGATTGCAGAAGAGCGTGGCAGTGGCCCTCAACCACTGCAGTCCCTGCTGACAGCCACATACTCTCAGGTGCTTTGGGAGCCATCCCCTTTGCTATCAGTGAGGTATCTCATAGGGCTGGATTTGGGTGGAGGAACTCCTTCCCAGGCCAGGACACCCCCCAAGCCCTGCACTGGTTATGGAAACGTGAAGTGGAGACAAGTATTGCAAAAAAACATGTGGGTGTGGGGTCTCAGTTCTAAACTATCCTAAGATTACATCCAACCTAACATGTTACCACAGGGAGCAAAGAAAGGAGACAGCAAGTCTTTGCTGTCAGCCTTATTATTTTGCTGTCTGAATTACAAATAGAATTCAGACAAAACTTAAATCTAATTAAGGAACAGTTTGTACTGTGGCAGATTTTATCACACTAAGTAATTGGCCATAATGGGACTTCTGCAGCCCAAGCTGAGGGCAAATGATATATGCTGTAGACACATAATGAACTTTAAATAAATTATCCAAGAGCAGAACTCGTGATAAAAGGGAACTAGATTATTGGAATAGAAACCTCTTTCAGTCTTAACAGTGGAGTCACTGCTCTATTACATGGTATTCTTTACTGTAACCAATTGATTGTAGTCGCTTTAAAAAAATGTTGTGATTGCATGTCTTTAATTGCAGTCACGTATAAAGGAAACTTGTCTGCTCCTGCATTGTGATAATTTAATTACAGCCCGCTGCAAATAAAAGCCAAATGGCTGCAGCCATGGCAAAGTAACCTAATGCTTGTTATGGGACTATAGTTCACACAAATGTGTTCCTGAATAAATTAAATAGGATTTGGCTCACAGTGTTTGACTCTTCCACTGGTGCAGATTTAAGAGACACAAATGATTGTAAGGCCCCACCTGGAATACTGCGTCCAGTTCTGGAGCCCCCAATACAAGAAAGACATG
>NW_010320957.1:49035-64774 GCF_000700745.2 Antrostomus carolinensis | reverse complement strand
TGCCCAGAGAAGCTGAACACTTCCATGGAGGGGGCATCCACAACTTCTCTGGGCAACTTGTTCCAGTGTCTCACCACCCTCACAGGAAATAATTTCTAATATCTAATCTAAACCTACTTTCTTCCAGTGTAAAGATGTTAAACAGTGCCAGTCCAAGTACTGACCCCTGAGGGACACCATTTGTCACTGGTCTCCCCTTGGACATGGAACCATTGATCACAACTCTTTTAGTGCAAGCATCCAGCCAATTTCTTATCCACCAAGTGGTCCATCTGTCTAGTCCATGCTTCTCTAACTTAGAGACAAGGATGTCATGCAGGACAGTGTCAAATGCCTTGCACAGGTCCAGGTAGATGACATCAGTTGCTCTTCCCTTATCCACCAATGCTGTAACCCCATCATAGAAGTCCACCAAGTTGGTCAGGCACAAGTTGTCCTTGGTGAATCCATGTTGGCTTTCACCAATCACCTCCTCACTTCCCATGTGCCTTAGCGTAGTTTCCAGGTGTATCTGCTCCATGATCTTGCCAGGCACAGAGGTGCAAATGACTGGCCTGTAGTTCCCTGGGTTTTCCTTGTTTCCTTTTTTGAAAATGGAGACTATGTTTTCTCTTTTCCAGTCTTTGTGGACTTCACCAGACTGCCACAACTTCTCAAATATGATGGACAGTGGCTTGGCAACTTAATCTAACACTTCTCTCAGGACCCATGGATAAACCTCATCAGGTCCCATGGACTTGTGCACCTTCAGTCTCCTCAGATGGTCTCGAACCTGGTCTTCTACAGTGGGCAGCTCTCCATTCTCCCAGTTCCTGCCTCTGCCTTCTGTGACTTGCGGGGTGTGGCTTCTCTTCAGGCTTCTCTCTCTCTCTTTTTTTTTTTTCCCCCAAGAAAAAAACATTTTCAAAAGCATAAGCATTCCAGATTTGATTTTGAATTAAATATTTGCAAACTTCTGTGAACAGGTAGGAAAGTTATTATCTTGAGAGGGAAATGTTTAGATGAGGTTGAAAAGAACTTGAATGTTTTCCAACACTGAATTTCAGATCTCACTTGAAGCTATTATTTACTTTCTCATTATGATAAGAGATGTGAACCTGGCTGTACATAATCTGTTCTCCTTAACTCTTTCTGGTTCAAGTTTGGCTGTATCAACCTTGAACATGAATATTAATTTTGAACTCCTAAATACAAATATTCAGAAATAAACTGAGAGCTGTCAACTTATCTCTGAGTAACAGCTAATATGAGCCATCATTGTTTATAGAAAGAGTTGAAATAGCTTTTTACTGTGTGACTAGCTACCAGATAGTACTAGTTAAAAAAAACAGTACATGCTGCAAACTGCAAATCACCCTTTGCAAAAGGCATATGGAGAGCCATAGAGAGACCAGGGGCATGAAACTGTATGTTCTCAGGAGTCCCAGTTTATCCCTACACACATAGATGAGGAACTTTCTGCATTTTATTTATTAGTTCCTGTTAATGTAGAAAGGATATAAAGCTCATTGCTCAGTTGTTTGGGGTTTTTTATTATTGATTACTTGATATTTGTCTGCTCTGGAATTGTATTTTTGAGTAAAAATTTATATTGCTCTGGCATTATGATTCAAATTATATTAAAACTGGATCATCACTTGAATACTGCATCTCAGGCTTAATGTTTGTAGTTCAGGAAAGGATTTAGAAAAATTGTGAGGAGCTGGAAAAGAGCTTCAGGAATAAATGGAGTACTGGTAGATGTTGTGACATGCCTTGAGAGACTTTTGAGGCTTTAGGGATTCTCTCTGGTTGGTTAATTCAAGATCAAATTTAAACAGGAATGGATGATAACCATGATCACATCCATGGGAAGAGACTCCTGGCATCCACGTAGGTGGAGCTATGCCAACCCAGGCTGGCAGCAAAGCACAAATATTTCTCAGTGAGGGTGGGTAGCTACTAAAACAAATCTCCATAGTAATATGATAGATTCTTCACCTTTGGAATTTTTAAACCAACATTGAGTGCCTTTTGCCTAAATATTGGTACAGTGGCAGAGCAGCATGAGATGATAGCACCGCACAACTTTGCAGGAGAGATTCATAGGTTTTAAAGGCTAGAAGGACCTCTGGAAAACCTAATCTAAAGGGTTGTATCCCCAAGGCTTCATATACTCAAGGTCAAACAATTTAGCTCAGAATTCCCAGTAACTTGTACTTAGTGCCTCTTTTTTAATAGGAGGGCAATCTTGATTTGAAGAGAGAGGGAGAATGCTCTCATTCCATTGATAACTTGTTCTAAAGGTGAATCATGCCCACAGTTGAAATCATGTCCTTGGACTTTAATATGACACTCTAGTTTGTGCTTCCAGCCTTTCAACTTCTTCATATGTATCTCTGTTATAAGGAGTGAGAAGCCCATTTAGCAATGTCTGGTTAGTTTTTGTGGAAATATTTAAATATTATAATCCAATCACCTTTCATACATCTTCCTGATTAGTTTGGTAGCTTAGGGCATCCTACAATAGCATCTGGGCTTCTCTAGCCTATTCTTTTTCCTCACATTGGCTTTGTTAAGCAGAACATGAAGTCCTTCTGCTTCTGTCCTGGGTTTTTGCATCTCAGGCAACCTGGCTGGAGCCATGTCTCTGCCTGAGGTACCAGATTCACAGAAATTCCAGACATGCCCAGTGTGGATGCACCAGCCATCTCAGCCCAAGCTACCCCACTGGATACTGCTGAAGAAAGTGAAAGATGGCCTGTTCTTCACACTTGGCCTTCCTGAGCCCTAATATTCTCCTGAAGCAGGGATCCTTCCTGCTTTGAGGGCCCTCTGTCCCTTCATCCAATGATCACATAAGTATTCCTTCTTACCGTGACTGGAGCACCAAGAGATGGTTGTGAGCACTCTCTGTCCTGCCAGGGGCAGAGAAGAAAGGAGAGATCATTACATCCCTGTCCTCTTGAAAAATCTATAAATGGATAAAATCTTCCTCTCTACTACCATAGTGGAGAGACGGGAATGTAAAGAGATTTCCTGGGCTAGGAAACCATCACTAAGGGTTGAGAAAGGCAGAGAGAAGAAGTACAATGAATGGAGTTTAAGGATCACAAAAACCCCCATTCTACTGCTGCACCAGCAACAAATCAATAAGGAATGTATTATTCTGCCCACTTTTATCATATAGAGTTGTGAAGTCATGCAGCAAAACAACCTCTGTCATGCAATGTCAATGAGGAAAGCCTCCCTAACATAAGCCTTGTCAGAGTGTCTCTTCCGCTTTTCAGGTCTGGCTACTCTGTCTTCAGATTGTTTTCAAAATATGTGTCATGGTAAAATACCTTAAGGTGATCCAGTTGTCAGAGATTGCCACCTTCTGTCAGAAAATAAATAGGATCTCCCTGCTGTTTTTCCCAGCAAAATCTATGTGGGGTTTTTTTCTCTTTGGAAAAAGCCTTTCTTAAATGATTTGGTCAGCCTGAGTTCTCTGCTCTAATTTAGATGTACCTTAGCATGTATTTTTACATAAATTCCACATGATCCATTGTGTAATCTCCCCATATGCAGTTCTGAACCATTTTCGTTCTGTGCAAAGAATGTCTTTGAATTGCTCTGACTTTGCCAGGACGCTTTGGGTCCCTTATAACTGAAGACTTCAAAGATGTTATCTTTCTTTGACAGATTTTGTGTTGACTCATAGGAGGTGTTTGAAAGCATTATGGGCATCAACAGGAGTTGGATACTAATTGCTCTTCATTCCTGTAATAAATCTCTTCTTCTGACTTAATTTTGCCATGTCCTTCTTTTCTCCTGTATTGCTGCCCTCTTTTTCCAACAGATTTTTTATACTTGCAGTGTTGACATTTTAAGGGCACATAATTGAAATACATTCACCAAGTGTCATCAAGGTGATTTAAAACATGAACAACACATGCGTATATTTTCATTTGTGCCCACCCACAATTTTTCCTTTAGGACACTTTCCTTTTCCTTTGTTTCTGTATAAAATTCCCAGGGTGCAGCTGTCCCAGGAGAGTTGGCTGCTTGGCAATTTTCACCACTGAAGCGCTTACACCATGTGTTCTTCCGGCCATTCATTGCCCCTTCCTGCACTGAATATTTCCTTCCTGCACTTAGTGGGAAACTCAGACTGCTAAAATGTGATGCTAATAACTCTGTTTTTTTCTCTCTTAGTATAATATCTTTGGCCCCAGATGAGTACTGGTGTGCCTGCAGGACCTGGCAGGGTAGATGAGTGCACATCGGATGGATGCCCACCCTTCCTGTGCATGGCAGCTCTGCAAGTCAGACATGTATATTCCAAAGACATAACATTTGTTCCCAATTTATTTTCCCACTTGTTTTGTAATCATGTATTGGAGAGAAATAAAAAAAATATAGAAGAACACCAAAAATACCCATGAGATCTTGTACAACAAGATATCTAATTGGTATATTAGTCTTTGGTATGTTTTTTTTGTAGTACATTTTCTTTCTTTAAGTTCACTGGGATTGTAGTGCTATGGCAAATTAGGCAACTATTGCAGAACATACATTTCGGGGATGGGTTATCATATAACACACTTGGAAGCTCACTGTCTGTGTCAACTAGAAGTTCATGCTGCTCTAGTTTTATTCTCTTCTTTCACTTTAGCTTTCAAGAATTTGACATCTTTTTCTGTCTCTGGGATGGCATTGAGAAATCCCTTCTCCTTCCTCATTTGTGCTACACCCTGCTGAGGATTTCTCTTATCTTTCACAGTGCATGTTCTGCCAAGGGTGGGTACTACTGATGGATCTTTCTGTAGCTCAGCTTCCTCCAAAGTAACTTCCTTATTCCCCTTTCTTTCACTGGGTTTGCAGTGTGAGGGACTTACACGCTCAGTTCATAGTACTTAAGGATGAACCCTGCTGCTTTTATTTAGCTGTAGAGGTTCTGTTTAGGCAAAACAAGACCAACGTTAATGTAGAAAGGCAAGAAGGGGAGAGTGGTGGCCAACAGAGAGGCAGGGAAGTGAATCATGGAGCTGGATGGGAAGGGAGGAAGATGAGGCTCAGGAAGCCCATAAGATCTCATGCTGTGTGAAGACTAGGTCAGGTAAGGAGCAAACATTGCCATGGACCTCTTTTGCCCTTATGTCCTTTCACTAGAAGACAGGAATAAAACTTTTGGATATGATATCCTCGTCCAGCACAGAAGCCAGTTACCAAACACTGAGCATGCACAGTGGAGGAGCAGATGATGGTACATATCAAGGCATGATGGTCACCTCTTGTCAAACATTTCTTAGTCCTAAGCAGTGCCTGAGCCAGGCTGCTGTGTCTGCATATTCTTCCCCTTACATGCTGACTAGCCCATGGGCCAGCTGGTGTTCACAAAGGCTTGTGTTTCCCCTTATTCCCTCCATTGCTACCTTTTTGCAGTTAAACACTGAAAATGTCATCCAGTCAAATTTTCTGGGAAGAATCTGGAAAGCACAGTAAGAGAATATAATGAGAAACTTTTTCTCCATAAAGACAGCTAGGTGGTAGAACAGGCCAACTGGAGAGGCTGTGCAGGTGCAATCCCTGGAGATTTTCAAGTCCCAGCTGGACACAGCCCTGAGAAACCTGAGCTGCAATTAGTGCCAACCTTGCTCTGAGCAGCCCATTGCACTAGAGACCTCCTGACGTCCCTTCTAACCTGTTTGATTCCAAGGTCTTACAATCTTCTGAAGTCTACAAGCTGTAAAAGTCAAGGGTCAAATGAAAGACCCACCATTTCAAGAGCAAGAAGTATCTAAGTATTCAACTGCTTCAGGAAAAAGATATTGTGGTATACCAAAACTACCGCAGACCTTGGCCAATCCCTTTCCACTGCTAGAGTCCTGTTTACCAGCCAGGCTGTTTACCTCCATTTCCCAGGAGTCTAGAAGGCTGAAAAACCGTTGTTGTTTGCTAAAATACCTAAATTCTCATGTTTTCTGTTTTATTAGTCCTCGAGATATTGCAGTCCTTTATAATCCTTTTTCATACTTGGGATTCGGATATGTATGGCTGTGTGCATATGTGCATGCTTGGTTATCCCCAGCACTCACATGCAGAAAGCAGTCTTGATTTAAACAGAAATTTGTATCCTGAAATTACATGTTTGACTTGAATTGTGGCCTGAAAAATATTTCTATTGTTTAATTTAATTTCTCATAAACAAATTGTTAAGCTTCTGTTTAGCATGAATGGTTTCTTGCATTGTGGTATTTCACTGTGGAACAAGGCTAGCTGTCCACATGAGTCCTGGCGGGGAAGCTCTGAGATATGTGTTCACAGACTAGGTTGTAATCTGTTTTCAGTATCAAAATGCTTTGGTGTTCAAATGGCCTATTTGATTCCAGCTTGATTTCACAGCCTGGATTTTCATTCCTTGTAGACTCAAAAAAGGAAAAAGGATTGGGATCTCTTGGTTATGTACTCCCATTCTTGAGAGCTCCCACCTTCTTGATTCATTGGTTTTGAGTTCCTAGTAGTACTGCTTTTTCATAGGTGTCCTAGCTTTTTTACTAACAACTCCGAATTTCTTTTTTTTTTTTTCCCATCAACCAGAAGTGTGCATGATTTGCTAATATTTATCAAAATACTGACTCTCATTTGTTTTAATTGACAATATGGACTGAAGACCTGAGGGTAGAGATGTGCAGAGCTTACACCTTAAGGTGTAAGGTCCTTAAGGACCTATGTCCTTACAACCCGAGGAGGCTGAAAGGCAGCCAGTAGGACAGCAACACACCAGCTCTGCATTTTCTGGTCGTGACAGACTGTAGATGTCACTCTTGCCTAACACATAGAGATTGATTTCCCCACTGAAAAGACTGATCCTTTGGAAAAGTGTGTATGAAGAGGGGAAAAAAACCCTCAAACCAAACAAGACTGACTGCTGGTCATAATTGCTACTGAGTAAAAACTTTATTTTCAGGTTAAAAGATGTCTACATTGAAAACTATATCTTTTATAGAATCACAGAATGGTCTGAGTTGGAAAGATCCTTAAAGATCACCTAGTTCCAACTTTCCTTGGCATGCATGGGGCCACCTTCCACTAGACCAGGTTGCTCAAAGCCTCATCCTACTTGGCCTTGAACACTTCCAGGGAGGGGGCATCCACAGCTTCTCTGGGCAACCTGTGCCAGTGTCTCACCACCCTCACAGGAAAGAATTTCTTCCTAATATCTCATCTAAACCTGCCCTCTTCCAGTTTAAAGCCATTTCCCCTTCTTCTGTCACTCCCTGACCTTGAAAAAAGACCTTCCCCAGCTTTCCGGGGGCTCCCTTCAGGTACTGGAAGGCTGCTATAAGGTCTCCCTGGAGCCTTCTCTTTTCCAGGCTGAACAGCCCCAACTCTCTCAGCCTGTCCTCACAGGAGAGGTGCTCCAGCCCTCGGATCATCCTCGTGGCCTCCTCTGGACTGGCTCTGGCAGTTCCATGTCCTTCTTGTGTTGGGGGCCCCAGAACTGGACACAGTACTCCAGGTACTCCAGGTACTCCAGGTACACAAGAGTGGAGTAGAGGGGCAGAATCACCTCCCTCGACCTGCTGGCTGTGTTTCTCCTGATGCAGCCCAGGATATGGTTTGGAAATTGTATTTGGCTGAAAAGGTTCATTTGTAAATAGGACACTGTCATGGGCAAGACATAATGAACAAAAGCCTGCAGCGGATCTGGATAACTGGGGTTTATTTAAGAAAGAGTGAGACAAGAGTTTTATCCTACTTTCTGAGACACCTACTCCCTCACTGACCCCAGCACTGTGGTCACTAGGTCTCACCATCCCAAGTTCTCACCATGTATCTCAGCAGGGAGGTTGCTGCTGGCCCAAGACTGTCAAGCAAAAAGTCAGGTTGTTTCATGCTGTGCTGCTGTTCTTCATTAACAGTCTCAGGCATTATGGACCACAAGATGTCTGGTCTCCTGCATCTTCCCCAGTGGCCGAGTTATGCCTTCAGGTAAGCTCTTTGCATTCTTTTTCCAGGCTCCCTTATTCTTTCTGAGACTGCTGCTTCATTTTGGGCACCCCTTTCATCAGCACCAGCTCTTCCTTGCAGCACCCTGAGCCCAGTTTTCATGGTCTAAATAGTCTGTGTGCAGACACACAATGTGTGATTAGCAGGGTTTATCTCATGTCCATTTATTAATCGGAGGATTCAGGATGAGCTATGTTTGTTTGCTTCAGGTGGGATGAAAATTTACAACCAGAACCTGCCAGTTGCAGCTGACAAGAAGTAAACTTCAGTGTGAGAATTTCAGAAATTCACCTCCAGAAAAACATGTACACTCTTTTCTCAGTTGCACGTTTGCATTCTCAATTTAAATTATTTTTCATCTATGACAGAAGTATACTCTTGTGAGCACCTTCTTGGGTTTGAATTATAAAGTATACTGAATATAGTTCTTTATTTTTCATTATGCCTGTCATATCAAGCATAGAAACTCAGGATACCAGATAATCAATCCAAGATTTGACTCCAGGTTTTCTATGTTCTGAAGCCTTGCCACTAGCTGGTAATGTCTTCATCCATAAGAAACGCAGAACACCTACAACCCTCCTTTGAAAGCATAGGTTCAAATGTTAATTATTTCTGAAATGTTTATATGTTTTTATGGAGGGAACAGAAAAATTATGGCTTCTCTGAAGTAAAGCATTTGATTATCAGCTCACTGCACAGCCATGTGCTGCTCAGGCAAACAAAAGATGTGAGAGACTTATGCTGGCCTCACACTTTTTTCCACTGCGAATAGAAGTTTGGTAGGACAGGAAAATGGGCTTTGTACACATATTTTGAGTCAAATATGTGAGTATAAAATATCATGCAAGGGTGTTCTTTTTTATATTTATTGAAACACAGCTACTATACCAGACTGTAATGCCTCTATGAACACCATGCAGTAGCTGTATGCACATTTACCATGCTGAAGGGCAATATTCCTGAGTTTTGTGTGCTCTCTTCTAGGGTGTTAATACAGAGCATAAAGCAGCTCCTCAGCAGCAAAGACTGTTGCAAATAGCTCGGCTGTGCCATCTCCTGCTTACAGTGACTTTCTACTACTCAACAGCAACTCACGGTGAGAGTGTCTGTTCTTACCTTAAGGATGCTTCAGTGAAACTCATCCTCAAATGCTGGGCAGCTGAAGTGCTAAGGTAAGGATCATGACCTGTCTTGAGAGGAGATTGGATACTGGGAGACCTCCATCATGAAGACCTCCTCCTCTTACCCCTGGAGGAGGGTTCCTGCAGGCTGCCAAAAACCCCTACAACTGACTCACTGAAGACCCAGCTGTGCCGGTATCACCAGCTCCATCCCAGTATAGGTACTCTGCTCTTACTTTGACTTCAACAACGAAGACAGAAAACTGATAAAACATAACCAAAAATCCCTAATGACATGCATTTTACAAACTTCCTAACTAGGTAATTCCCTTGGACAGAAAAAGGTAGACAAATTTGCATGTATCAAATGGCCTCCAGGCTACTCACAGCCCTTTGGGCAGTGTTCAGGCACCATGTTGGTCCCTGTGGTGCTATATGAACTCTTGATGACTACATTCTTGGCAATAATTGCAGGGGTTTTCCTTCAAATCTCACACTGTGTTTTTGTTTTTTTAAAAAAGTAAAAAAATAGGATCCTGAAACACATCTTAGCCTTTCTCACTTTTCACAGAGAGAGCGTACACTCAACAAGTAAATAAAAAGACATAAAGTATGTTGCAATATAAACCACTAAGACACATTTTTGATCATCAAGACAAAAAAAAGAAAGAAAATACTATACTATACTGCCAAAAGCTGACCTGCTCCTGGTAGCTTTTGCCCAGCAGCTCAGGGAGGGCACAGTTGCCTGACCTAAGGAAGAGTTATATTTGCCTGCCTGAGCTACTGGAGCAGTATGTCCAAGCAGGGGATTTTCTAAGGCTGACTGGCTGACAGTCTCTGCTGCAACACAGCTCCATGTCATTAAAAAGTCTTTGGGAAAGGAAGGAAGAAGGAGCGTATCTGCTCGCTAGGGAGGGCTGGCTGCTTGCCTGGGGATGAGGTGACAGCTTCTCCTCTCTCCTTTGCAGATGCCCAGTCACTCAAGGTGTCACGCCATCAACAAGAAGATTTGAAGGTGTTTCCCCATCCTCTGTGTCTTATAACAAGGAGGGTATGGCATGCTTCTGAGAAGCAGAATATTTGGGTTTAAAACACTGGTGGCACTACCAAAAGTTAACTCAGTTTCCCCATTTCCCAAGTGAGTGCTGTAGCTTGCTGGCCACCCCAGTCAGGGGGTGGCAGAAACTTGTATGCAGTGCTTATACCATAGCTTCCCTTTCCACTCTGGCCCCAATTACAGATAAAAACAGAGGAAAATTGGTATTGGTTTGAGGAAAAACAAATCCACCATTTTTGTCCTGTTAACTCTTTTCTCAAAAAAAAAAATGTTACCCAAATCTAACAATAATAATTCTCACAATATAATTCATTGCCAGGAGCTCAAAGGAAAAACTCCCAAAACAATAAATATGGATATTAAAATAATTGCTGGAAACAGCTTTTTTTCCTCTCTCTTTGCAACTGTTTGTGCTCCTACTGATACGAATCTGAGAGCTTGCTCTTATGTTTGCAATCAGCCTTACCTTACCTGCTGTCATCTACAAAAGTCTGCTCTGTGCCTTGCTGAGTGTGTGACAGCTGAAGGAGGAATAATCTATACAGTGAGCCACATGCAAATATGTGCTGGGGCCTTAGGTTCAATGCATGGCTAGTCTATACAAAGAAAAATATGCATTGTATTGAAAAAAAAAATTAAAAGGATCATGACTATGAAGATAATATACAATAGAGTGACAAAAGGCCCTCTTTTTGGCTATATTCTGACCAAATTTCAGTATCTTTACCCAGTCACTTTGCCTAAATAGTTTAGAAAAATCAGTAAGGTATGTATACACAGTGCATGTTTATATGTGTATATATGTATGTGTTTATGTCAGAATAAGTATTTTTTACAGTATTTTCCTTGCTCAAAGCTCATCTAGCATTTCTGATTAAACTTCAGAAACAGGTTGCCTTTCAGCAGGGGCCAAGACTGGACTAGAATAGCATAAGATAGCACAGCATAGCATAGCATAACATAGGATAACATAGCATAGCATAATTTCATTTGGAAGGGACTTACAAGGATCATGTAGTTCAACTGCCAAATTTTCAACAGAAGTCAAGAAAATGTTACAAATATGTAGTTAGAATAGAGTTAGTTATGGCTGGAACACTCTTTGGTCATTTGCTGTCTTTTAGGGAGTATATGACCATTTAGTGCTGACAACTGAATATTTTTAATCAGTGCTTTCAAATCACTCATTAAATTGTTGATCAGCTCTATAGTTTTCAGTGGCCACTGATGTTTCTGACATTATACTTTAATGCCTTTCTTATATTGGGTGAACTTTATGTATCATGGTTTAAAATACTTTTCAGTGGGCTGCTTATACTGTAGTATTTTCAAGATAAAAAGAGTGTTTTCCAAAAAGGTATTCTCAGCTGTTTTTAATCACTAACCTTCTTCACAAACTCCAGCCTACACAGAAAGCACTGCAAATTTTTTCACCATGGGGATTATGCTGGAAAATTGTCCTGGTACAGCCAAGATTTTTTTGCTTCTGTTAAAAGGAGATACTAAGAAAGTAACTTGGAGCTGCTATTATTACACCAATAATTTATCTGTTAAAAACTTAGACTGAAATTTCACAGAGACAATTCAAAAGGTAGAGTTAGTGCAAAGCTGAAGATTTCCCAAAGTGAGAAAAGCACTGAAATGAGTGTTAAGACTTGAAATGAGTTAAGACTGGGAAGAGAACTGCGCAATAGAGCTACCAAAAAAGCAGAGTTGGGGAATAAATGTTTGTTGTATTCGATACTATGCCCAGCACATTATTAAACACTGTAGCACCAGGAAGGCCACACAGCTGCCAAGGGCGCGCATTTGTTTCCCCCTTGCGATCACGAGCAAGTGACTTGGCAGGAGCTAAAAGGCATCGTGGGTACTACACAGGTTAGAGGATATTCTGACCTTCATACTCTGTGGCTCAGGCCAACTCAGTAGCAGAAATATTTGCCAGTGTCACACTCCTACAGGGCACAGTATTTTTAAAGAAAATGTCTATACTAACACGGCTCGGTGCAAGTGCAAAATGAAAGACCGTGGTGCTGCTGGTGTCCCTCACTTTGTACAGAAAACTGGAATAACAGACACTGGTCTAACTTTGGACATCTCCAAGGATCCACTACCTTTCTGGGCAAACAGCTCCAAGCTTAACCACCTTCATGGGGAAGATTTTGTTTCCTTATGTACCGCCGCTGGCATTTTCCTTGCTGTCACTGGTGGCAGTGTCACCCCTTGTCCTTTGCCAGGCACCTGGGCAAAGTGTTGGGTTTTCTCCCTCTCTCACCAGCCAAACTCTGCCTCCCCTCCTCACAGCACAGCCCAGTTGCTCCCTGTCACCCTGATCATCCCTCATCTGGGACCTGACTGATTTTTACAGTGGGGAAAGCCCTGACATCTCACTCCTCATCCTATGGGGAGGGGGTAGTGGGGACCTCAGGGAGGCCATCGTCACAGGGGGGAGGCAAGGAAGGGCCCCTTTCCTGGCCTTTAAAAAAATACTGCTCTGACAGCCTGCTCAGCACTTTTCTGACATTTTGTTTTAATTTATGGTTTGAATACTAAAAGCTTCATATGATGGCATGAATTTCGAGGCCAAGCTGGATGAGGCGTTGAGCAACCTGATCTAGTGGAAGGTGTCCCTGCTCATGACAGGAGGGTTGGAACTAACTGATCTTTAAGGTCCCTTCCAACCCTAACCATTTTATGAGTCTATGATTCTATGATTATTTGTATCTCAATCTAATAAACTTCCTACGCTTCCACCTTGACATTTATTTGCTGTTAATGCACGAGCCAAAATTACTGCAGTTTATTTGGCCCATGTGAAGGTTATTTGGCCATGAGCAAGAAGCAGACATAAAGTATCACTGTGATATTTGCAGGAGCTGTAGCTGAACTTACTTTTCAACTCTGCATTGCTTAATTGTAAACAAAACCAACACCACTGTGTGTTATTTCATGTTCTGTGCACAGTGCTCAACTTGTATGCACTTCAAACCATGAAAAAAGTCCATTTGTGCAGTCACTTTCTACTTCTTGCTAATGGAGAGACAGAGAAAACAGAGAAAAAACACATAAATCCCAGTAATAGCAATAAAAGAAGTATAAAAATAAAGATGACAGTTTAATGGAGATTTGTTTGAACAGTGTGTTTTTTCTTTTAACTAGTTATTGTGGTGCATTGCTAATGGTTTTCCACAGCCTGAAATGGAGCCACTGAAAACATTATGAGGTTTGCAAACATCTTACATTGTGGGCCACTGGTTAGCCATATAAACAGTTCAGCTGAGCTTTCAGACCAACAAAAAATGTGCTAAACCTTGGAAAGCAAGTCATCTTGCACGTATCAGCCATCATGCTTCAGTTGTCAGCCTGAATTTTTTATATACAAATTAACTTTTCCGAACAAAGAATAATTTGTCTATTACAATGGGATAATGCTGTCACTTGATAAGACTTAATTTTATGATCATTATAAATAACTTTGTTGTAATCAGTCTTCACCCTCATTTCAGCCTGCTTTCTTGGCAAAGGTCTGTGGCTTACAGTAAAGGCTGAGCAAAGGAAAGCACTGGAGAGTAAACACACAAGTGACCTTATACAACTGTCTCTCTTCACAAAGCTCATCAGAAGACTGGGATTTCCTTAAAAAAGCTTGTATGAACTTATAGATTTCATAGTAAGTGCTTTCGGAATAATACTCTAACACTGAAATGAAAAAAATAATGTCATGGACAAACCCAAAGTAAGGTGCCTGAAGAAACCTAACAGTAAGGTATTTAAAATACATACCTATATTTTTATAAAGTAGATATGAAAGTCTTGGTTCTCATACTATTTTTTCTGCTTCTTTTGCTTCTCTCACACACTGCCAAAAGCAATTCAAGGATCTTGCCAACCTGATTGTGGCATCACAATATCCAATACAGCATTTCTCTTGTCCAATGCTCTCTCACTCTTAAGCCGTGCTGGACTTTCCTCGGTGACTGTCAGAGCGCAGAGCCAGCTGTTCAGCTGTGTCACAAGAACAGCACAAAAATAGCCGTCCTGCTCAGCACTTCCAGCCACATCAATCTCCATAACAGGCGCTGGGATCTGTGCATGACACCGCTCTGTAAAATTACTGTGTGATGTGATGGTTGGCACCCAAAATAGGGTTTGAACCCTGGCTGCCAGGGTTAAGCCTCATTAGTCATTAGTCCTTAGTGCCTTGTCTGCAGGACAGCGGGGCTTTTCGTGTGACAAGGACAGAGCGGTTGTTGCTCCTTGCTGGTTCCTGATGGAGAGGAGGTTGGTGGTGGAAGCTGCCTTACTCATCCCTCCTTCCCCAACCTTCTCTAGCTGTCACAACATTTTTCCACCTAAATTGTAGAGCAAGGACATTAATCTCTCCCAACAGCCTGCTGGACAGCCTGACTGCTGGGCATACCTCTCTCCCCATTGCCCACATGTGCAAATGCTTACACTCCAGGTGCCTCCACACCTTCCCACTCCCCTTGAGAAGGGGAAAACTGGCTTCCTCCAGAAGCCTTCATTTCCTACCTGCAGTAGTTATTTTACACAAACAATGATGAGAAGAGGCAATGTATCAGGAGGAGAAATGTTTCCAGTAGAGAAAGATCACATTATCAAGATTTATTTGTGTCTCCTTCTGCGTTGTTCTTCCTCCATTTCTTTTCCTCACAACTGCGTTTCCTCTAGTTGATGCCCTACTGGCACCAGTGCATCTCCTTTGCACTATGTTGGGCATCCAACAGAGGTAACATCTGCACCCCCAGAAAGACTAAGCACAACCTTTATCTATATTTTTCAGGCATAGGTACATTAAACTCATTACCAACAATCTGTCAATGGCCCGCATTTTCTCTTTGTCTCATGCTAGTGGTTCCCACGGTCTATTGACAGGCCTTCATGCATAGCCTCCCAAAACAATGTTTCAGCTAATACAATTTGTCTTCTCAAATGTGACATTATTTTGCACTTGATTAAAGTGAGCAGGGACATAAGAGCTACCTGAGACCTCTGCACTGCGCTGACAACAGCCCTCCCAGAGCTGGGAGACAAAAGGGGGCAGGTGAAATGCAGCTTAGCATGTGTCATACTTAGCATCACTCATGCTTAGCATCACTCTTCTGCCCAGATGATGAAAATGGCTTCTGCTTTTGCTTATATTCTTTCCCATGCTGTGCCAGAATTTTGTGCCAGCACCTCTGAAACATGCATGTGATATAAATCCCCTATTCAGACTAAACTATTGGTATGAAGTTGCAGGTAAGCTTGATGCAGCCTGCATGTGCTGTAGGTCAGATATCCTGAGTGGGTCATTCAGGTACTGAAACATGACAAGGTTGAGTGACAGTCAGTGTGACTGACAGGAAAAACCTTCTCTGCAACATGGGGAAGTAATGGCTTTGTCGTTTTCACCACGTACAGTCCTATAAGAGTTGTCAGTAATTAGATTTTTTGAGTTTGCTTCTTCTTCCACTTCCCAGATTTCTTGTATCTGCGATAAAGGCGGAGCTCTCTTTTTCCCCTTAAGATTTCACCATACTGATCCATAAATGCATAAATATATGCTGATGACAAGATG
>NW_010320957.1:27190-49005 GCF_000700745.2 Antrostomus carolinensis | reverse complement strand
AGCCAAAGTCAGGAGAAGCTTCACCTCAAAACAGCTAAACAAATTATCCAGGTTGTCTTCATGGGGGATGGAAAGCTGGAAAATATAGTCAGTGGTGTATAGGGTGCAGACACCTCATCCTATAGTGAGCACTTCAACTTGATCTTAAAACATCAGTGACTTAACTGACTAGACCAGTTTTGGGCATAATGGAAGACGAGATACTCAGCTCAGGTGTGGACCCCACCACCACAGTCACCTACACTGGGGCCAAATGAATTTGGAGCGAAGTGTTGCAAGTACTCTGATAAAATAATCAAAATTTGATTATATAGAAGAGTTGGGTTTAATTAAGAAGTAGAAAATCGTAAAGCATAATGTTAATAACTTATTGGAAAAGTAATGAATATGCATGTATTGATAGTATAAAACTTTTGTAGAGAGCCGAGCCAGTGTGCTTGATGGGTGGAGCGATCCCCTGTGCATCTGGCACTGCAATAAAGAAGTGCCTGCTTCTTAAGACTACATTGGTGTTAAGAAGTTTATTTCCCGATTTTGGTGACAGAAGGTCACAGCTTGGTTTTAGTAGCTGACCTTGGAGGGTTCCTGAAAAGTGAATGCAGGCACATGAACGGCTATTTTTTTTCCTGTCCTTTCACAACAATAGTGCAAATTCATGTGGTTTGACTGATGGTTAGCTTAAAGAAGAGCTTCACCCTGTGAGGTGCTGAGGAAAGGTATTTGTCCAGTGGATTTTATATCAAGTAGATTAGAAAAGCCTCTGAAGTTTGTATTCTGTATTTTATATACTGTAAAATCTAAGCCACAGTAAATAACCTGCTGTAATGTTGTGAGAGCTGATAAGGACAGAAAGGAGCAGGATTGCCAAACCAATAAACTGAAAAATGCATAACCACCTGTGCACAAGACAAGCAAAACTGATATTTATTAAATATTATCACAGAGCTCAAGGATTTCAACTGAGTATTAGACCTCCAACATGCTGGGATTTGCAGAAATGTACAAAAGATACATTCTACATCTTATAGAATTAGTATGTTGGTAATGGCTGGATGAACTGCAACAGAGGCATGGAAAAATGATGCTAGTATTATTAATTAATTTTAAAGTTGATTACATCTGAAATATACTTTATAGGATTCTCATAACATTTTAACTGATTATATATGTGTATGTATCAATGTACTCACAGGTGAACCTGATGGAATACTATATCTGTATTTTATGCAGAGACCCAGGACTGTCACCTCCATGCACATTCTCATCAATGGGTTGTAAAGGTCTGTTCTTTCTTTTTTTCATTTATTTCTTGGACTAACCCTGGACATCCTCCTTCCTACATTAGCTCTCTGACTATTTGATGAGAAAGCTGTCATATGGGAAAAAGATAAAATCTTCTTAAAAGAAAGCAGTAGTGGGATTTTGATAGCCCTTCAGGGCCTCATTGCCTGGGAGGGGATAATCTGGGGCTCCCTTACAGTGTTGGGGGCCAGAGGGAAAAAGAGCCACTACTTCTGGCATCTATTTTGGGCTGAGACATGACATAGGTACCAAGTAGTTTAGGCCAGAAACCCTTTCTGTGCCCAGAAGTACAAACCTAGGCATTTGGGGAACTTAAAGAGCAAAGCAGCTGTAGACCTCAGGCATCCCCGGGAGACACAGCAGCTCAGCAGCGGGGCGGGGGGTGTAGGGGATCTTTTGTGTTGGACAGCTAAATTCTACCCAGGTTTTTACAGGTTGTGTCTGGACCTTAACAATTTCAATCTACAGTCATTCCAGGACCCGATCATATAACAGACTAATGACCTGTAAAATTTCAGTTTTAAATGCCTTTGGAGAGTTATAGTAAACATTTAAAAATGTAACTGAAGATACATTTCCATTCTGTTTTTACTCTTACAACCCATAAAGTAGAAAACATTTCATATAAAAAGACTCCAAACCAAATCCCCTCTTCTCATTTTAATTTTACTCATGTAATCTCTAAACAATTTTATATACAAACACTGGAAAATACATGCCTTTCTGCTTCTTTGCTATGCTAAATTTTCAGAGTGGTATGAATTTCTAAGTCTAAGTTTCTTGAGAGAAGGACTTATAAGAAAATGTTGATGCTCTCTTAACTATTGTGCTCTGACCAACACTGCAGTAACAGAGAACACCAATAAAGTACCGCAGTGCTGTACAATTGTCTTATTAATTGGAACATTATTTACAGAGAGGGCTGCCTTCACAGCATGCACCTACTTTCTGAAATTCTTGCAGCACTCAGGACACAGCAGGCAGCCAGCATAAAAGTTCAGTTAAAGAAACAGTAAAATAGCCATCCATATAAGTGCAAGTTAATGAATTGAGTCCTACTAGCAGGAAGACTTGAATGTGGGCAAGCATTTTCAAATTTAAAGAGAAGTGACCTTAAAAGCCTTCCAAACCTCAAAGGTAATGCAGCATTTATGATGATAGTGGTGGGGCCCTTTAATTTTTAGATGAAGAACAAACCATCTCAGCTATTCTATTAACATATATTGTATGACACATTGTAAACTACATTTTGACAACAATCCTTTTTGGAAACCAGAGGGTAAGAAAGAAAATAACCCTTTTGAATGTGTAGGGCACTACTGCACATTTAAATTAACTGTTTAAATAGCATCTACATACTAAATCCTGTGCATGGCATTTATTTCTGAAGTCCCCCTTTGATGAAAGTTATCCAGACACCATGAAAAGGAACTGCCACACTCCCTCTGTGCTCCTAAAACAGACATTAGTGCCAACTATTCAACAAAGCGTTTCATATTTTCAATGTCCCCATAAAATCCTTTCAGCCAGCAAAAGGGAAATTATGAATACTGTCCCTCTGCCTGTGCAGAGTCCAGCTGACTTTTTAGCAAATTCAATGGAAAAAAACCAAAAAGTATGCAGGACCAAGGTTTACAGCTTTGAAAGACTGTTTTTCCCAAGATTAATGTTTAATTTTCATATATGAAGGGTTGCACAGCTCCTATGTCAATACTTACATTTACAACTCCAGTGCAAAGTTCATAAATGACTATGTTGTTTATTCAGCATGGCTACACAACACTGGGTTTTTAAAGAGTTTTAGGACAGTCAATATTTTCACAAAATCCCTTGTAAAATCCTTTTTATAATTTACTTCCTAAAATATCTGATACTTGCAGACTTTTGGACAGATTGTCCATCTTGCTTAGGACATTCCAATCTAGCTCAAGGCAAAGCAGGACGATCATTTTTGCTGTTCACACTGAGTTGCCAAAAATCAGGCTTTCATTGCGGGCTCTTTTGATGCATCATTCATGATGATACAACTTGCACTCAGTTCTTGGAAACTGAAGCCAGTTGCTTCCTTGGCAATTATACGGTACAATAGCAGCCTGGATCCCAGTTCATCTGCAATGAACATTAAAGCATTTTATGTGAGGTATTCAGTGGAAAGCAAAGCACTCGAGTGCCTAATTTCCTCTGAAGATCTAGTAATTTTTCCTCAGAAAACATTGAAACTCAACATTGTATTTTTTTTTTAATGTTTTCTCTGGTGCTTTGAATAAAATCAACTAGTTTGTGTTTTTTTGAAAAAGCACCTGTGAGTGAAATACATCCCATCTAGTTACCTATTTGAGACAGACCTACTTCTACTTTCACCACCTTATGCAATCCGACCTCCATTGCCCTGCAGCTCACATTTGATTATGGCTGGGTCCACCATCATTCATCACCACCAAATCCCCTACCAGCCCAAAGCAAAGAAGTGCCTCATGATTCAGACAGCACTGAGATGGAGGCAGGGTACAGTCCCTCTTGTGCATTTGAGAAAAGGTACGGTGTTCTTGGAGAGCAGTCAGCTGGAGAGCAAGGAAATCTTAATTCCTGACTTCTCTTTATTTCAAAGACCAATTATTTTTTTTTTACCCCCTACAGAGTAGCTATATTAACCTCAGCATTCTGGATGAAATTCAGTTGAGATAGGCAATAGACACTTTACTCCTGCAGTTTCAACTACCAGTGGCATTTCCTTGGCTCTATGCCAAGTGTAAAACTATTACCTATTGTTGCCAGATTTGTATAAATACTTACCAACTTTCTCTGAAAACCTATTGCACTTTGGTAGTGTTTGGGATAGCATTTTGCATTAGCTGAGTCTGTAAACAGCATCATCTTCCAATACAATCTTCCTTCCAAAAATGATACTCCATACCACAGATTCACTGTTTTATTCCAAACAAACCTGCCTCAAAAAGGAGTTTTTCTGTGTTTCCATTTAGCAAAAGGAATTCTAAAAGATTTAAGGAAAGTCAATTTAACTTACCCCAGGTAAAGTAAGCACAGAGATTTAAGCGGGCATATAAGTTATACTTGGGTTCCCATAACATAGATCAGACCCACCTGTATTTGGTTTATGGGTGAATAAAATCTATGTTATGGGTTCCCATAACATAGATCAGACCCACTTGTATTTGGTTTATGGGTGAATCAAGTTACTAGAAGCTCACATTTCAAATGCAAACAAATATGATGAAAGAAATGTTTCTTATGTTACAAGGCTACTGTCCAGTCATAATAGAGATGACCCAGACTCAGGCAAGCCCATAGCAGGCTGGATCCCTATCACGGCTGTCTATTGGGCTATATTCTGGCACTGGGCCTCTTGCAGCCATTTTCTCCTGTTTCTTTCCTTAATCCTTGTCAATGACAAAGACATTTTCTGGCTGCTGCAACTGTAGTCCCTCTTCTTGTTTCTGTCATAAAGTCATGGAACAAAGTTTGAGTTACAAATGTGAAATATGAGTTGCTGAAATGTGTGAATTCATACTCTTTTATTCTCTTTTATGATTTCTGGAAACTTTACTGGTTCTAGCTTTGCTTTTGAGTCCAAATATATCAAAAGCTGTTTATGTTACCAAATGCCAGAATACACAGATGGCATCCATTTAACAGAGTAGATTTTTACTATTGGTTATGGGCATTCCATGGTATCAATCTGATATCTTCCCGAAGCATCTTTTAAAAAAAAAAAAACCCTCATCTTTAAGGTAAATAGGTGTTTGGCCAAATCCTTCTGGCTCTGCTTTCATGAATTAATTTCACTCTGGCTGCTAGAGTATAAAGAGAACACTGTTGAGCCCATGATGTCTGCTTTATTATTTCAGTTGAAGAGCTCTTGAAATGCCTAGTAAATTTGATCTTTCTGGTAATTTCAAATACAGCATCTATATCATAGCCATATGAATGCCACATCATACTTTTTCTTGACAGGAAAAAAACCCCCAAACAAACCAACCTGCAATCTCTTCAAATATAAAAGCAATTGGAAGAAATCAGAACCACACCTGCATACATGTGATTTTCAGCCTAGAATGTATTTATTGATGCAGGATATGGATCTAAACCAACATGAAGTTATTCTTCAGAAATACTGAACTTTATCCTTCAAGGAGTCTGAAAGTGTACGTATGAAAGATGGCTGAATTTGACAATGATTTCCTAAGCTTGAGCTATATTAAGAATAATAAGATTATGTTATTACAGTGCTAGCTGTGATTGGGCTGGAGAAGGTTACTTAGACCCTGTGGCTACACTGCTAAATAGAAGAGAGCTAGGAGCTAATCCTCAGTACTGAGGCCAAGTGGTAAGCACAGACAGATCCATGCTACATAGCTCTTGTCCCTGTGACTTGTCTCATCCCATATGGTGCCTATGTGGTCCAATGGAAAATGCTTATTTTTCATGTGTTTTTTTCCCCGTTCAAGATGTCTGAAGTAATGTATAACCTGTGTCACAGCTTGTCAGAGTGGTGGCTTTGTAACATGAAGCTGCACATGTGTAAGGCATGATTGAGGGTGTAAAACCTGCTGGGACAGCACTGGAAGATTGTGTAGGATGGAAGGAGTCGCACTTGGTGCAGTCTTGTCTGCCCTGTCCTGGAGTGAATTAGTTTGCACAAGTGAGCCCAGCCACTGTTGAGGCCCAAGGTCAGCAGAGACATCCATCCCCCATTGACCTGAACTGGGGACATGATGCAGCTTAGTGTGGTGTACAACTCTCTAAAGTTCAGTCTGAGACTTGGTCTCTATTTTGGTGTCCAAGGAACTTAAGAAATTGCAAAACATTGCCCACATTTCTACCACTGCCTTTTTCCAGCCCAGAAGCCCAGCACCTCAAATGTTGAGGAATGATGAGCTGAGAACACTACCAACGTGAGCTAGGCTAAATACACCATAATCTCTGTCAGGCAAGAAGAAGACACTGCATAACACACAGTCTTTTGGTTTCAAACATGGAGAGCTTTCCAGGTGCTTTTCCAGTCAGAGGCTGGCACTTGCAGGACAGGATCCTGAAGAAACTGGTTTGACTGAGGAGATTTCTTCATGCTTCCTGGGACAAGAGGGGCACTGCTCCCTTCTCAGGGCATAGGAACTGAGGCAGGAAAACACCACTCCTGGGGAGCAACCTTTTATACCAGCTCTTGGCAGAACTCCCTGGGATTTTAGGTTCCTGCAGGAACATTACATTTTCCCCCTGCTGCATGCAGTCACTCGTGTTAGGAGAGGGAAGCAAACTTCTCATGCAGGACTGCAGCCATTTCCAGACCAGTAAAACCAATGCCCAGTGAGCAGAGTGCTTTTGGTAGCATTCCCAGATCTTGCCAATGAGCAGCACAGCACATGCTAGCAGTCACTCAGCAAACCTAGCCAAAGCTCTATTATTGATCTCCAATGCCCTCTCCTTTTCCCAGCAAGACACTGGAAATAGCATAAGGCTCTCCATTCATTTGGCAGTGCAACTTACAGACACAGCAGGGAAGTGCCATGGGACTCATCACATGGCAGAGACAGATGGGCTCTTCCTGCTCTTTACCTTCATTCCCTTTGCCTGTGCTTCCTTGAACACCCTCCTCCCTTTCTCTTGCAGATTAAGCCTCAAGGATATTGCATGGCTTCACAGTTAGTAGCATTGATACCCATGACCATGCCTTCTCTGCTAGGCTCATAGTCTCAGGAGTTGCCACACCATCAGCTCTAGACCTTTTCTCTAAGCAGATCTTGGGGTATGGTTTGCAGAAGCACCAGTCTAGCTGAACATTCTCAGACAAAGTCACACAGTTTGAGCATGAAATGTATATGCAGCAAGAATTTTGGTGTAGATAACCATGCTAGGTTTTTAGCATCTTCACAGACTGCCAAGAGTATTGGGGATGATGACTTGGGCTTGTCCCTCAAGGTCCTCCAGTGTGGAGCTGGTCGCTGAAGGCATGCTTTGCTTTGGTGCTGAAGAAGGTAAAGGCCTAGTTAAAGTCTTCTGGGGGACTGCTGCAGGTGTCAGGTAGACTGCTTGTCTCAGAGGAAAGGAGCACAGGCCACAGCCATGGAGCCTGTGCTCTCACACTCTCATACTTACAATACCTATGTCTAGGAAAATTACACAGGAAAGACCTTCTACTCCATCGCCTGAAGAAAGCATCGGATACTCACTTGATTCCAGAATATCTTGGATAATCATAACTAACATATGTTACAGCTATGGCCTAAGACAATGAACACTGAACGGTGAACACTGTTACCTTGTTGTCTGATAGTAATTTCCTCCTCCTTTTGTCACTGGTAATTCTTCTCTTGATCACTGCCATGTGGCCAATGCTATTATAAGGAACTTAGAGAATGCAAACAAAGGGTTGGTTGGCTGTTTGTCTCACTGCTACCTTGAGGCACTTCTCTTGTGCCTAGTACCCATCACTGAAGCCTGCTCTCCATCCCCTGGGTCTCATTTCCAGATAGGCTCTGTGACCCCAGGAGACACTTTGCATAGTTTAAAAATTAAGCACTCAGTCTGAAGATGAGAGGATTGCAGCTAGTCAAGCAGCACTAAAAATCATCCCTTTTTTATTCTGCCTGACTCAGTGCTCTACCTTCCAAAAGCAAATTAAACACTTCAGCTCCCAGTGTTTCCCTAGTCTTACCTTACTGCCCTATATTCTCAAATGAATTTTACTCTTACTTGTGCAGAGCACTGCCCTACTACAATGAGATACAAGACTTAACTCTCCTAGTGCTCTTTCTTGTTTTGTCTTGTTGTTTGTTTTTTTTAAAAAAATTTTATTTTAATCTTTAAGAACCAAATAGATAGGTAGAAGGAAATAAGGAGGAGAAACTGGGACACTAGGAGGAAGATGAGGGGAGGGAGAGAGTCCAATAAGCAACCAGAGGCCAGAAGTCAGCTGCATTTGAGCTGCGAGCACGAGCCGTTTACTCCACTGCTGTCAAGGGGGTGTGAAAGAATGAGGTCATGGGGTGCCTCTGCTCGGTCTTTTTGCAACTTTCACGTTGCTTGCTTCGCCTCTAAGTTGGTTTAATGTCTGGAAAGACTTTCTCTGTTGTCTAGTGGTCATTGCAAACAGAAAGAGGGCCATTCAAATCCATACATTACATATTTAATTATTGTTTCCTCTAATGCAAGGTTTATTGCTATAGGCATGCTTTCCATTTTATGCATCCCTCCCTTGGGTCGCATATAATTCTTCATACTGTGGTTGACATTTGGGCAATTAAATCACAGCTCTCTGTCTTGCCTTGCAGACTGCAATGGCTTTAGAGTATTTGCTGTCCAGATGGTTGCTGTCAAATAAGAAACAGGTGGCATCACTGACATGTGGTTTGCCTATAAATTTCTTCAGAAACCAGAGTAAAATTTCAAAATGTTCTTAAGCTTGATGGTCTGTATTATTAAAAGGCATTTCAGTATTAGGTAGGTTACTAATCTCTATGGGACTCAGGGATAGGAGGCCTTGAAAAAGTCTCTACGCAATCTGAAGACAACTGTTTCTCAGGCTTGCATCTTCTTTCCCCAAAGAACTGACACTGCCCTGATGAGCTTGGCTCTCCCCTCAAATAATTTCTTCTCATCTAAATCTCTCTCCAACATTCCCACCACTAGATGGTACTAAGGCAACACATTTGTCTTTGCAGGTCTTCCCAGGGATAATAATCATAATATCAAGTCCCTGCAGAGAAGCAGAAAACGGTCAGGCTTTTCAAGATGCAAGAAACTTTTGGTGAAGACTGTCAAACTCTCAAGGTGAAATACTCAAAATCTAGCAAAGAAAACAGGTGCTCTGAGCAAGCTTAGCTTGCTTTTTGCATGTTACAACAATTTTCAGTTTCCTACATTGCGTTGCTTTTTCACATTATTGTTTTTTTATTTGTCCTTGAAGAGCATATATAATGTAGAATATTGTTACCGAAAACAAATGGTAAGAATTATGTGAAAATTAGATCCTACCACTATTTTTTCCCTAAAGTTAACATTTAACAAAAAAATTAATTCATATATCAAAACATACATTATTTACTGCAACATATGGCATCCAAAGCAAGTCAAAACTAACCTTTACAGCTTATATAGCTTAATCTGGTAGCTTATTGGTATCACTGGCAGCCAGTAGCCCAGTAAATGATAGTGCCTGTGCACTTCACAATATTTGTATGTCTTACGCCGGTGTTTTTAGTACCTGGACTTTTCTATCTTTGGGACTTTTTTCAAGTGGAGGAGCAAGTGAGAGTGTAGAGACATGAGTGAACCTATATATTCACAGTTGTATCAGGATTCTTGCATCCTAGACTGAGTGTGGTACCTTATTCCATGGGCAATGTTAAAATCTATGGCTATGGGAGTTGTAAGATCATGTTAGTGAGGTGGGTTACATTTTGCCATTTCTGCTCCAAGACAAACAGAATTGCAACAAGATTTGTACAACTTGTCAGCCAAAAATGCTGTACAGCAATAAAGGAGCAGGACTCCCAGGCTGTGCTGGAGGCTCTGACAGCTCATCTGATGAGCAAAAAGCTGTCTGAAAGAAAAAAAAAAAAAAAAGATGAAAAAAACACCTAGCTATTAAAAAATGCTGGTATGTCTCTCAGACTTTTAAATCCAATAATCACTGAAGTTTTTTGGAATAAAAATTTAAAGACTGTCCACAACAATTAGCCTCTCCCTACAATTTCTCTGTGTGACTGGAGGATTTAAAGTATTTTATATATACCTCCTTCTCACAGCCTCTGACTGTAGGACCTCCCTGAACTCTAGGAAAACATTAAAAGAGATAAAAGGAAAAGATAATGTACCTTTCACATTATTTATTTCTTATAACTCTAGAAGCTTTTATTGGTTATTGGTGTTACAATAATATATGACGGTCCTCAAGAAGCTTCAAGTTGACAGTATCAGTCTCTGGTCAAAGCATATGTAAGATGCTTTGAGGGCATTTTTAATGAAGAAAAATGAGATTTTATTAGATCTTGTTCTTTTAATGTATGCATTTCAGAATTCTATTAAAAAGGTGACTTGAGGGAAGACAGTTTAAGTTAGTTCCATGAGCACTAAAGCAAGATTAATTTTTCCTTTTTTTTTTTTTTTCTTTCCTGAACTGGTACCATTTTCATGCATGTAAAGAGCTTTTCTGCCTGCTAGCAACTCTTTACTTTCTAATGAACCTATGACTGACAGAAAGTCGAGCTTTTCTTTCCTCCCACTAATACCACCATTGTATGTGTCTTGTTAACCAGCATTGTGTATCAGTCACAAGCTGGCTCCTTTGTGCCTTTGTAAAGTATCAATTTAGTCAGCATTATCTACTGGGGAGACAATGCTGCTGGTAAACGTGAACGCAAAATCCTGTAGCATTATAAGCCCTAAAAATACTGGTTCAGCCAGGAGCCCTGGAGTCTGGGAAGTGGCAAGGCCACAGCCGGAGAGGCGGCTGCCCGTCAGCAGCTGGCCGCTGTGGGGTCCGAGGGAGCAGGCAGGCAGCCAGGACAGCACCGGCTGCCGGGGCCGGACAGGGCACGGGGGCTGCCGGGAGCTTGGGCAGCATCTTCGTTCTGGCTGCTGGTTGGGTTGCTTGGCTGGGAAAAAACTATGCCATCCAGATCTGCCTGCCAACCTGCCTGTGACTTGACCATGCTGATATTTGACCAGACTGACACATTCCCAGCTTCTATTTTCATTTTTGCTTGATCAGGCTTTTCCAATAGTAAACTGATTTCTTGGCATTAAAAAAAAAATCCACCACCAAAACGAAACCCTGTGGCATACGGAGAATGTAGCAGCTCAGTTGCTGAATCCCACACTCCACAAGGAGTCTGTGGCTCCTCGTACCTGCAGATGTGAGCTAACTCCCCGTCAGTCTCTGGGAAGACTTTAAAAGGGAAGGTTAGACCACCTTAGTCTCTCCTTTAATGTTTTCCTGCCTAGGCGATGGTCAGCAGAAACACCCAGCCCCCAGTGCACTAGAGAGGGGGAGGGCAGCAGCTCTGTGGGGGTTCTGTGTCTGTGGATGAAATTGTCCCTTTGTTAGTCCAAAATAGCTCAAATTGGGCAACTTTCCAAGCATGCAGTGAAAGACTTCTGTTTGAGACAGTGCTTAGAGAAGGCTGAGGGTGGAGAACTGAAAAAGAGGTGCCTGACTGGCTGGGTTCCCACCGGAGTGATTAATGTAATGTTGCTGGGATTTTACTGCATTATTAATGAAGTGTTAGGGTGCCTGGAGCACTGGAAAAACATATCTGGAAAATTATTACTAAAAATCTGAATTGGTGCATTGGATAACCTTTCATATTATTTTTATTTCTTGTCCATAGAGTACTCATCGTGCTGGAGGAAGACTATAAATAATAACAAGAAGGAGCAAGACTACGCAGGCGCTGTGTGTTCCACCTCCCCAAGGAGCAGCAGCCCTGCTGCCAGCGGGCTCTGGGTGCCAGCAGCTCATGGGAGCCTTGCCCAGGGGCTGTGTGGGGGCTCGGGGCTGCACCCACTGAGCCCCTCTGGACTCCACACCAAAGCTCGGGGCCAGGGAGATGCCGCCTGTGGAGTTCTGCTTTACGGAACAGTGTTGGGATCTGACATGGAATAGTCTGGGATGGTTTAGGGCATTGATAAAGCTTGTCTCTAGGATGACCACTATAAAATATCTCTACTTTTTTTTTCCCCTAAACTGTTACCCCCTTTTTTATTGGCTTTGTCATGCCTTTTTTTTTCTTCTTTTCTTCTAAATCCTTAACTCTTCTGATCTGTATTTTAATCAACTTCTGTTTTCTGATGGTAGCAAATGTGAGTTTGTTTTGGGGGTTATTTTTGTTGCCTTTTTGGTGGGTTTTTGTTGTTTTAATTTTTTTTTTTTACTGCTGTACTGTAAACCAGCCTTTCCTGTCTAAAGCTTCCAGTTGCTAAGCGACTTTTCCCCTCCGCCCTTCCCGCAGCCCGGTTGCCATAGCACTGCCAGCCTCTGCTATCGAGTAGCAGGGAGCAGTCATTACCCACCGAAAAAAAAAAAAAACCTACCAAAAAATAGGGCTGCAAGGGCAAATAAACATTTTATTTCCTTTTTAATTCATTTTGCAAGGTGGTGAGAGAATCCCTGCACACATTACAGCCACGGTGGCACACTGCTTTGTTTTCTTGCAGAAGTTTTTGGTTCGGTCTCTGCATTAAAAAGGACAGACCGCAGTGCTGACTCATGGACACCTGTGACGTCGCTCATGGAAGCAACAGATCTTTGAGGATATACTTTCTAAGAAGCTGATTTTTGTACCTGGGTGGCTGGTATTGCACCCGCTGTGACTGTGAATCACCCAGCGCAAGCAGGTGCTCTGGAGTTCTGCAAATCTGAGCATCTTTCCTTAGAAACTGGGTGATACGGTTAGGGCTTGTCTCCTGAGACATTTGTTAGTAACAATAACATCATACATACATAAAATGTGTGGTGTGTTACCAGCAAAGACTAGAAGAATACACACATTAAAAATCAGCTCTCCTTTTCAAATGTGCACAAACAAATTTGTATGAGAAATCATTTCCAGAGACATAAAGCACCTTACTTTTTTTTTTTTTTTTTTTTAAGGAAAAACACATCCCTAGTGGCTTGGGTGAGATGAAAGTCAATGTCAACCCTAAAACATAACAAACAAGAAGGAAAATCTGGCATCTTTCTGCTCTAAAATGGTGAGCTTTCTTGTTATCATTCTACCAATTGCCAGGCTTTCCCAACTGGGTGCCATAGGGTGACACGGCACATGGCAAGACAGAGACTGGGGTGTCTAATCAGCCATGCTATCCATCATACCCAGTCCAAAAAAAAAGAAGTATCTGACTTTCATAAAAAAGAAAGTGTGTTGGCTTTAAAATACCTGCTAATAAAGAATTAGCCTTGTGAAAATATAAATCATGTGAGTTAAATTTGATAGCTGGGGAGAGAGGCTTTTCCACCAGTAAATGTTACAAGTGGCAGTTGAGTTGGACATAGAGTAGTTTCAGTTGTTCTGTGACTTTAGTTTCCATTAATCACAGCAAAAGCCTCCATCTCGGGTTGTCAGCATAAAGCCTCTCGGAACATCCAGGGAACTTTCTTCCCACGTTCTGCAGTCGGTGAGATATTGTCATAATAAATGCAGTGAGGAGCTAGACTCTGTGTCCTTACATGCCCTTCCATTTATCCAATCCAGCATCTGCCTATTTGAACAACTGCATCAGATACAGGCAGCGTGCCAGCTATTAAAATGTTACACCTACCACCACAGAGCTGCATTGTACATTTTGTTTTTCCCTTGTCCTTGAAAAGGACTCACTCCTGAAGTAAGAGTGTGCTTAATGGCTTCTTGACTTAAATTCCCTATTTACGCAACTATCTGTTCCCTGATTTGATACTTTGTATTCTCTTCTCTTCATGCTATTCTTGGGGACATTAAATACCATTGTGCAAGAAAAGTCATTTAAGAAAGAACTTTTGCCAACTGTATGGCAAACTGATTTCAAAATCCATTTCTACTCTGACAAAGCATGTAAATCAAATATTGTGACAGGGGAAAGAAAAGGCATTATTTTTAAAGTTGTTGGGGGTTTTTTGTGTTGTTTTTTTGTGTTTGTTTGTTTGGGTTTTTTTTTTAATCAAGATGGTTTTGTTTTTCTTAGGAACTGACCTGACATAACTTCAGCTGGGGCTCCCTGTGCTGTGTTCAGAATCTGGGAGTCCCTGTTCTGTGTTCTGAATCCAGACATCACTGAGGTTTCAATAAATCTTTACTTTCTTTCTGAAAAAAAAAAAAAAAGGCAAAAAATTATTCTCAGCTGTACTGTGTGTTGTTCCAAAGGAATACAGGATTTCAGAATGGCTATTTTCAATAAATTAGGACTTGAAGGTCTGCAGAACAGACCTTTTTGTCCTGGAAATGTTGATTTAAGGGAAAATATTACCAGATTTATTATGTGAAGACCCTTGCCTAATCACAAAATTAGGTGAAGATCCTTATTCTCAATTAGAGTGCTTTAGCTCTAGGCTTCATTTCATCCAGAAGACAAATTACTGGAATAAAGGTTAAATACCCAAATCAGAAATATTATTGCCTGTGTTCCTTGATGTTTGAAATGGTAATAGAACAAATTGAACATTAACCTAGTAGGACCAAGGCATTTATATTTGCATGGTTTTGACATCTGAATTGGGCAATAACTTCTCCATGCTGAAATTATGTAATTGTTGTTAGTCAGTCTTTCATTTCCTCAAGCATTTGTGCACAGATTACATCCGCATATTATATTTTATTATAACTCGTTAAAATGCTAATCAACAAAAGTATGCTATCACAGTTCCAGGAGAGATCTGCAACATAAAATGGGTCTCCATTTTGATAGCTTTCTCATAGCCAACGCAACACATCAACTGAAATCCACAACAACAGCTTGCTTTCTAAGTCTATGTTGGCTTTGTGCATTGACAGTCTTGCTGTACCTGTTTTGTTCAAGTCCCCTCCTTCTGATTTCTTCCTGGTTCCCTAACCTTCTCCCCCTACACCCTCAACCTCTTCTCAAGGTACAATCCCTGTATCACAGTTAAGGTACTTCCATGAGAACCACCTCCTTTGCTGTTTGATTCCTGTACTTCACCCACCTATCACAGTCTCCAAACTTTTTTCTCTGCTCACATAAAAACTTTAATTGCTGCTTTTCCTCTGTCAATTGCAGATCTGCTTGTTTGTTCCAATATTTTCTTTTTCTATCTAACTCTTCTTTCCAATCCTGTCCTATGCAGTTATTTGTGATCACTACAAAGTGCCTCCACAGTTACCTAAGTTGTTTATCAGCAAATGTGTTCACCATCCATAAATTCTGAAAGCCAAGATATCAAATTGACCAAACAGTACGTTGTCCCTACAGCTGGCAGACAGGACTCTTACATCTCTTAAAACTTTTAGGCAATGACAACTTCACACCAGCAGATTTCCATATTGCTGAATGTTTTTTAGTTTGATGCTAGAATTGCATTCTGGGAAATTGTTATTTCTCACCAGATATATGCTTATCCTGTTCCCTTATTTCCTACCATTGGCCATACTTTGATATTATACTGATAATTTTCCTTGCCACTCAGACTATTTAAAAAAAAATGTTCTGTAAAATTACTTCCCTCTGATAAGTTAAAATTCCTCGATTTTAGCATCTATTTCTTGAACACTCACATTAAAATCTAGAATATTAATCATGATACTCAAAGATATTTTTCTTTGAAAAGGAATGACCAGTTTTAATTCAGAGTTGCAGTCTTCCTCTTTCAAAGGTGGCACAAAGATTTCACTATACTGGCAGGAGAAGTAATACTCGCCCTTCAGCTCCAGCAAAACAATTATGTCCCCTTCCCTTGGAGTTTTATCAACCCTCTTCTTTATGTCACTGGCTTATTTGCTTGTGTCTCTGGAGCCTGAGGCTACTGGGGCAGAATTTGTGGATTTCTCTGTGTTTTAACTTGGACATCAAGTTGTATGAACTTAGGTCATGGCTTTAGGAAGTCTCAGGTTTATCTGACCATGGACAGAGAAAGTAAAAAATTATGAGAGTTGTGAAAAATGAGAAACTTGGCCTGAGTAAAAGAGTTGCTCTTATTCTCACCTGATAACAGAGCCATAACCGGGATTAGCTGAATCTGGGACTACCGTGACTTAGTTTAGGTAGTTGTGACTGAAGAAGGTTGAGGCATCCTGGCTGCTTTCAAAATAAATATGTCAATCATCTGCTCTCATTGGCTCCCACTCCAGTTGGCTTACTTGAGGTTTTTAAAAGTAGTATGTCTGTTTGTCGTGCACCTGGTGTAATTCTATTTTTGTGCTACTATGAGGCATTTTATCAAGTACATAAATCATGCTGAGTACTGCAGTATTTTGAGCATGTGTGTGTGCACGCAATTCTAACAAAACCTCAAAGAAAAACCTTTGTCAGAATTATAGATCACTAGATATTCATTATTCACCATTGTTTGGATTTCTCTCCAAAACATTTTATTATCCTTTTAGTCTGATAGCAGTTTTCTAGACCACTGTGCAAGCTTTAGTGTTACTTAGCTGTTAATCTCACCCAAAACCGGAACAACAGGCTTCTTTGTCTACCCAAATTCACAGTTTGCTGTTCAATCTAATCAAAGAAAAATAAACACCATTCATTTTTATTCTACTACTGTACTCTCCAAATGCTAACACATAGACACTAGTGCATAGATACCAATGGGAAGTGAAAAAAATGCATGTAGAAGAAGTAAAATTCCAGACTGAAACAATTTTGTGATAGGAAATAATAGTATCTATTAAGAACAAATCAGAGAAACTCTAGTATGTTCTGTGGATGTTTTGAAGGTCTGGTTGGGATCCATGGATGCTCAGATGTTGCTGCAATGGAGACCTTTAGAAGTGAGTGTATAGGTAAAAACCAGTATCTATATTTCCCCCTCCTTTTTTTGTTTGAGCTTTGTATATATGGGATTTCTTTCTCAGTAACAAACACATAATGAGGTTCCTCTTAAAATGATTGTGACTTTAGGTAGGCAGATTTCTGAGTACATTACAGGATGAACTTTCTATTTTCTTTCTAGAAAAGTGATTATTTAGAGCCATCAATATCTGTTTCTAATCCTCTACTTCCATGCATTTCAGTTGAAGATACCTAGGAAGAATTCTGATTCTCTCTTCTCTCTACAGAGAATAAAATGTAATAGCCCGTGGCTTCAGACATAAATGTGGTCTTGTTGCTTTTGCCATGTTTTCATCTCTTGTATCTTTCTTTTTTCTTTTTCTTTGCCTAATTCCCTATTCTCTTGTAGATTTGTATTTCAGATTTTAGCCAGCAGCATAAAGTGCTTCTCAGAGAGCCTCTTGAAACTTCTCAGTCCATTCCATGAAATCAGTGTGAATGTTCTTGTCTCATGAGACTCCTAGAATAGATAAAAGCCTGCAAGGGCATCTACAAAGTGACAAACCACAAGAAGAAAAATATAAAGTCAAGTTGACTACAACTCAGCCCGCCTTTTTACCATGGGTGAGAAATACCATCCTCTTATCTCTGAATCAAGGCCTCAGTCCAGCTTTCACTGAAGACACGGGAATGTTTTTCCTGGATTGGAGTCAGAGCTGCATCAGTCCCTGGCAATCTTCTACAGTACTCAGCATTAAAACAAGTACTTACGTGTAGTCAAGCCACAGCGATACCCCAAATCACTATTTCCTTCCCAGACTAAGCAACAGTCTGGCAATGTTTTGCACTTATACACTTCTTTAAGGCTTTTATTACTTTATCAAAGCTTTAAGAGTACAGGTTACATTTTTCAAGACTCCATATGCACCTTGCAGCCTAACTTTCATTAAAAGTCATTTGGACTTCCAAGTCAGGTTGATGCAGAGGGAAAAAACCTTACTGTGCCTTTGAGGTATGATTGTCATTCCTCTCTTTCTTTTCAGTCTTTTTGCTGATCTAAGTCACACTCTTGCTATCTTGTACCACTCCATCAGTGCAAGGTGAACCTCAACATAATTTAATCTGACCTTTTATGATCTGTCTTACTCTGTGGGATCCACTGTTTGCACAAGGAATACCAAAGAGCTGCCATTTACTGTTAATATAGGAAACAGAACTAAAATTTATTCTCATCAGGAAATTAAATTTATCTGCATTATTTACATGCCTGCAAACAAGGCCTTTCACAAATAGATTATCAGCTTTTCATGTCCCTGAACATAGTGTCCATAGGCCACTATATACACAGGCAACCAGGCTCCTAGATCTAAGTTAGGTTTTAGTGGAAGTTCATACACTTCACTATCAGCTGGTAGCCAGCCTTTGAGGATCTGGTCATACAGAACATGAAATACACAGAAGCATTCCAGAACAATATACATTTTAATACCACTGTTCCTCAACCCTTGCCCTGGGAACCCCTGTAATGAGCCTTGCTGGTTGCTTAGCAGCACCTTTGTTCATACATCATCCTGACCTGGGCATGAAGGCTTCCTCATTGTGTTCACTTTAGGAAGTCCTGAAGTTGCAGATGATGACAGGATGCCAGGAGAGGTGTGTCTAAGTCCTTCATCTGCAATAAATTCTATAAGGAGCCTGGGTAGTAACTAAAGACATCTTGGAGCAATAGTTCAAAGACCTGGATAACAGAAAACCCAGGGAGGGAATTTCTGTTGGAGAGCTTTGTGAAAAATTCTTGCTCTCTCATTTTAGCTGCTTAACTAAAATACTTGAATAAGAAAGCAGATTCTTAACGTTTCCTATAGTGATACCTCCAGAAAGGAATTCATATCACAATAGGGCAAAACAGACACCTCTAGAGGGCTGCCTCCCTCCACTTTCCCCACAGGGACCACCGGGTGACTAAGCTTTCAATGGAGGTGCCTCATTTAGATGCCTTCAGCTAGATCATGGGAACTTCTAAGTTTGGTATGTGCAGGAAGTGACCTAGATATTGAACTAGAATTTGCAGGAGATATAGGACAAAATTCTGCTCTATTTCAGTAAACCAAAGTTGAGTCTTCAAATAGAGGGAAGAATGAAGCTTCCTTCACCCATTCCATATAGTAAGTGATGGAGAAACATATTTTAGCTCCACATGAACAAATTAATACCTGGTCTGGCACTGTCTAGTTCAAAACCTTTTGCTCTTTAGATCTTGTACAAGTACCACACTGCACATTCAGCAGAATAGACAAACCTGGGGAGAACATGCCTATGGAGAAGGAAGTAGGGATTTTTTATGCACTTGTGTACACACTGTATAAACAGTTGCATGTATCACAACTTTCTCTTGCTGCAGGTAAAGTGGCTCACTGTTTGTGCTCAGTGAACGTAGTGGTTCAGAAGCAAAACCCAAACAGTGTTTGCCTTTTTCATTTCATGGGACATTGGATAAAGGAACTATGTAATGTACTGTCTAATGTACAATACTCAATAATTTTCCATCTACTACTCGAGTTATGTTTTTTATCATCCATCCAGTGAGTCCTAATGGTCTGAAATCCCTCTGACAGGAACTTCCCTGTTTCCCCTCCCTAGCTCCCAGTTTGCCAGAGATATAAATCTTTTCAAAATAGCAGCTGTCCCCTAGACCTCTAATCTATTTCTGTGATAACTTAATTATAAAAATAAATACATAGATAAGGAATGATTGAATTCAGATGTCTTTCATTCTGTAAAACTAAGAAGGCAACGTTTTAGCTCACACCATGCCCAGGACTTCCAGAACTCTCCCAGAAATCACAAATCTGTTCAAATTACTTTAAATATAGCTGTTTAACCTTTGAAGACCTTGTACTAGGAATTGACAAACTACTTTCAACAACAAATTAACTGCATTTCCAGCTTTTTAGTGGCCTTTGTTTCAGAGGTTAGTAAATGTTAAATGCAGGATATACACTTATTTAGAGATATGTAAGAGAGTTTTCAAAGTAGCTGCTTTGAATGCAGTATAAGTAACATATTTATTCTAGGATGCTTTTGAAATTGTAAGAATTTTCAGTAGTGAAGTTTGGAAAACCTGGTGCTGCCTCTAGGACTGCAACCCCGTGTACTCTAGCTCTAGTTGAACCTCCTGCTGCTAGGATTTTTTCCCAGCCAGCTGCTGCTTGGGCCACGCTGAGCAAGGGCTGAGGTCCCATTCCAGCTTCAGCCCATCCCTGTCCCTAGGGAGATGACTGATGCCCAGGGCTGGGGCTGCCCTCAGTGCCCCCCAGCTGCCCTGCTCCTCACTGGGGTGGTGAGATGGATTCTGGCTGACAAGTCCTACCCTGATGTCCCCCAGCCTGGGAGCCCTCTCCATTGCCATCACCCCAACCTCAGTGAGCAGCCAGCCCTTGCTGTACCATGCCAGTCCTCCCCTTCTGCACACGGGCATTGTCTTTAGATGGTAGATGCTGAAAAACCACCTTAGTTGTCTTGGGCACATAGAAACTGTGCTACTTGTAGAGGATTTCCTTTAACATATTCCTTCCCACAAAGCTACTGCATGCTATATGCAGTCATCAGCTACCATTGCTCCTCGGTGGGTCAAAACGATGCCAATCAGTATCACAGCACAACTTACACTGAGAGTTAGGTTAATTTATGGGCAATGAGATTTTCTAAATGTGTTGAGACAACTGCTGAATATGGCGAGGCTATTACATACTAGGCTGCACCTCGAGTACTGTGTTCAGTTTTGGGCCCCTCACCACAAGAAGGACATGGAGGCACTGGAGCGTGTCCAGAGAAGGGCAACAAATCTCTTGAAGGGTCTGGAGAACATGTTGTATGAAGAGCAGCTGAGAGAACTAGGGTTAGTTAGCCTGGAGAAAAGGAGGCTGAGGGGAGACCTTATCCCTCTCTACAACTGCCTGAGAGAAGATTGTAGCAAGGTGGGTGTTGGTCTGTTCAACCAAGTAACAAGTGACAGGATGAGAGGACGTGACCTCAGGTTGCACCAAGGGAAGTTTAGGTTGGATATGAGGATGAATTTCTTTACTGAAAGGATTCTCAGGCACTGGAATAGGTTGCCCAGGGCAGTGGTGCAGTCCCCATCCCTGGTAGGATTTAAGAGTCCTGTAGACATAGTGCTGAGGGACATGGATTAGTCAGGGACTTGTCAGTGTTAGTTTAATGATTGGACTCAATTATCTTAAAGGTCTTTTCTGATCTAGGCAATTCTGTGAACATTCTGTGAACATCCATGAGCACCAATGATCTAACTGGACTTGGACATTTCACCTCTGTTAAAGCATGTCCATTTCCACCAGTTAAATCGGCCCTGGAAATCAGCTGTTTTGGACATGACATTGGTCTGATACTCTGTGAATTTTCACCAGAGTCTGTTATTCTATATCCCAAAAGTAAAATGTCATTAAAGGGCATTGGTTTTGGGAGTAGATATGCCAAGTAGTGGGAGCACATTCACACACTCATTGTTAGTCCATAGATGAGAAAACATGACTGGCAAAGGAGTATCAGCGGAAAAGCAAGGGGAAAGGGGAGACACATTAATATTTTGGTTGGCAGATGCCATTTTGCATAGTATGGGTTTTTTGGCAGACCTAGGATTTTGTATCAGAAGTGCTTTGGATTTAAATGAGCTGCACAGATGGAATAAGTAGATGTAAAGAATACCAGTCTGCTGGTAGCTCAAGGTCTCCTTCCCATCCTGTTGTTCTCACAATGGGTCACTGATAAGAGCTAGTATATTTGTTTTGGTTAGTGGGTTTGGGTTTTTTCACCCCCATTGTAGTCATTTGACAAAACCACAACATTATTTCCCTCCTCCTCTGTCCCTGACACACTACAGAAGAATGACAAAGGAGAAGGCAGAACAAAATAGCAGATGATAAAAATGCAAAAAAGCTGCAATGATGCAGTGGGAACACTGAAGTTCAGAGGTACAGAAGAGCAATGCAATATGCGGGGAGAAGAGAATACATTAATTATATGGACAGCTTTATTTACCCAGTCTCGTGTTTTTA
>NW_010320957.1:9626-27150 GCF_000700745.2 Antrostomus carolinensis | reverse complement strand
AATTTTTTTCTGCATCCCACTGGGCATTTCTAAAAACCCAACAATATTTTACATTCATTAGGATCAAGAGAATTTATTTGTTACCTGTAGTCCCATTGCAATACCCAATTTTTAGCAATACTAGTCACCATTAATGTATCCACTGATGAATGCATGTAAGGGTTTAATAGCTATAAAAGGCAGATCACAAAATATTGATGGTTTAGTTTAAACCTCATCTCAAGTTCAATAAACCAAGAATGCCAGACATATCAAGACAGTTTTAATGTATCTTCAAAAATATTGATCATTGTGTTGATTTTTTATGAAGTCTTGAGTGAGACCAAAACCTCTATATGTTCACTTGGAGTTTAGAGGAAAATGCCACACAGAAGCAATCTTTCATTCCATAGGATTCATTTTTTGAGGCTTAGAGTGACAGTATTTCTTTGGGTTCACTTCCTCTGTACAAAACCCACAGCCAGCATTTTCTTTCCAGAAAAAGTGGTCCAAAGGTTGCCAGGTTCTGCCACCAGCCACATCTGCATTCTTTGGCTTAATTGTAAGTCGAGGCCTGTATAATGAGCTACTGGATTGCTGATGGCATGGACTTGTTTCCATGTTCTTGCAGACCTGCCTGGGAGTAAAGAGCTAGGTCAAGAATTTTCTACCTCCTCTAGACAGTGTCTGGCCATGGCTCTACTGAAGTCTCCTTCCTCATCCCCATCAACTGCCAGTGCTGATCTTTCCCTTCATATGTCTTGTCATAAGTTTTCCAGCCTTCTTCTGGGGACCCCTCTTGCGGGGGTCTTAATTACACTACAGAAAATCTCATAGTAGACATCCCTTTTTCTCTTTCCTCCAGCAGAAAAGCAGTCAATCTTTGCTTCTTCCTTAGTAGAGGTGTGCTCCTATATAAGCTTTTGGTGCTGGCTTGTGGTGCACAGTCTTATCTCAAAATGTTGGCAATTACACTTGTTGGTTAAGATACTCATTACCTGAGAAAAGCATCCTTACTTCTAATCATTACCCTTGTGTTAGTGCTTCTAAAAATAACCTTCTTGTCTCCAGTCTCAATTGCACTCTTCCAGTGTTGTTACTGAGAACTATTGGACCTGAAATATGGTTATTGCCTGTCTCATTAGGTCAGTCTCATACTCGATTATTGAATGTAAGTGGGGTTGACATTAAAAAGTTAGGCAGTTTAACATTTATCTCTGCTTTGGTTCTCTTGGTAAACTCTGAACCTTGTGCTTCTCTTGACGTAACAAGCAGCTTTTTTTCAACTAGCAAACAGTGTTGGTCTATTTTAGCTAAGTGGTAAAACACTGGATTTTTTTTTTATCTTTCTCACTTATGCCCAGTATTTTCTGCTTGACTTCACTGGTGTATTGTAGCTCTCCTTCAAAACAGTGACAGGACATACATTGAGATTAGGAGCCAAAATGGTCAACATTCCTCAGAGAATAACATTTCTAGAATGACATCAATGTTGAGCACTTTTATATAGCTAATATTACTTAACAAAAACTGTTACAAAATGATGATCTCTACATTTACAAACAGGTCATTTGGATTTACTACTGTCTTGTTCCCCCTCTCGTCTCTTCCCTCAATAAATATACGGATACTGTTCAGTGCTACTGCCAACATTTCCACGAACTTGAGACAACTTAACAATTCTTGGCACACGCACCATTAGTACCGAGTGAGCTGTCTCTTCTCCTGTCTGGGTACGTCCCCTCAAGTTTGAGGTCTGACAACTTCAGGGTGCCAATTCTGCAATTCTGCTATCACGCTATGTACCAAACTTAAATCTTCCTTAGTATTCTGTGAACACAAGATCATTTTGTCAAAACATCATTCAGAGCTTAAAACAAATGTTAACAGTCAAGAGAAACTTAAAAGGATTTGCCATTCCCCAAACACTTAAAAAGGACTATAGAGGTAACTAGTTTGGCAAAGCTTTGCCATCAGAAAACCCCCAGAACCTACTCTTCCACACTCTTCTTCAGCCTTCCGGGCAGATGTTTGTTCTGCACAAAGAGCTCGCCAGATCTCCGTAGAAAAATGTCCTTGTCAATTTAGATTGTTTTCTGGTTCATTTCCTAGAGTTTTTGACCTTGCTAGTCAAAAATGATTTGGTGAGCTCTTCGACAAAGAGGTCCTAACCTTCTATGGACAGTTCCTGTGCTCTGCATCAAATTGCAAGGACTCTGCTAAATGATTGTCTTGTCTTCTGCTTGTGTTCTCACAGAGTATCAACAAGCTGCTACCAAACGAAAGCAATATAACTTGGCTGCGACTACACTAATAACCAAGCCCAGATCCTCAAAGTGATTTCAGCCCTACTGAAGCCCTATTAAAAACAAAGATACTTAGATATTTATAGGAGTGTGGGTTCACCTTGCATACCACATATCTATAAATTACCACAGAGCTGCTGTATCCTTCACAAACAGGATGGAAGGAAGAAGTCAGAAAATATATATTCGAAATTGTCTCAGAGGAAGGTGAAAATCTGACCATAACTAGACTGAGCAACTCTGTTCCTTCCTAAGCCAAATCACCAAACGCAGAATAACATTAACAGAATAAAACCCGAACATTATTAAAGATGAAAAATTGGGATAAGGAAGAGAGGAGATAACAGTGTACATAAGGCTGCGCTGCATAAAGAGAGAGCAGCAGGTAATTCCAACATGAAGCAAAGAGGCTGCTGTCATAATTTGATTTTGGATGAGGCAGGGGGAAGAGTGACCTCGGTGGCTGCAGGATGGGCCAGGGGAGGGGGCCAAGGGGGAGCAGAACAGCTGACCTGGTAAAATCAGCTCACCAAAGAGGAAAATAGTTTTAGAGAACAAGTGGGCAGAGCTGACAGGACCTTAATGTGGGAGAAACCATTATAGTTGTTAGTGCTTCTCTGGGTCTCTGCTTCCTCTTAAAAACAAAACAAAACAAAACAAAACAAAACAAAGTAGTAAATTTATTACTAAATTATAGCAACTGTTCACATTTTCTTTCTTTCAAAGGGATTGTTAGCTCCAAGAAACGGAAATAAAACCATCCCTTGTTTTTATGTTGACCCCCAACTCTACTACGTGGCTGTCTCTTCTCCACCTGCACTGTAAATGCAGTGTTACAATTTTATTTGGGGTTGTTGGCCCCCATACACCTTGCACTTGAAAACCACGCACCACATCATCACTTTCCTGACACCTTCTGCAGGATTCTTTAACCTCGAGCCTGAGCCTCAGAGACCATGGTGCCATGGAGCGGAGATCACACTCCTTGGTGGGGAAGCCTGTGCCTTCACACCCTCATGGCCTGGCCCCGAGGGCAGCTAAGGCACCAGCCTCCCACAGGCCTGTGACACCCTGAGGCAGGGGAGACATGCTGCACACCAGCCTTGCCGCCAAGGCCAATGGCCCACCACGGGGTTAAGGAGTCCCCGCTGGAGCTGCTGTGGGGCCGGCTCTGCAGGAGGGGAAACGCCATGGGGGACGTGCCACCACCAGCTGTCTAGTGCCAGGAGGCAACTCATCAGCCCTCAGCAAACAGACTGGCCCTTCCCGCTCTCCCTCCTCCTGAGCGCCCCGGCTGGGATCTCCTCCGGCATCCGTGACCCTCTTGGTCTTGGTGGGGCTGATGGAAGTGGCAGCTGTTGGCCATCTGCCCCGAGAAAGGGAAGTGTCGGAACAGAGGTCTTAAATGCCAGGGCCTCCTCCCAGTGCTCAGCTCTGTGGCTGCCGTGGTGTGGTGTTTGGTGGCAGAGAGGGGTCCCTCACCCCGCCATGACATGGGCCAGGGACCGGCATGCCACCGGGTCTGCGGCAAAACCTTCCTTAGGTTTGTGGCGACACTCAGTCACAGTCTCACGGACACATGTTTTGATAGCGAGAGGCTCTGAGAGCCAAAAAACCCACCGGTGAAATATCACCGCATCCGGCGAAGTTGTATGCGGCAAGTCTTTTGTCTTCAGCAGGTGACAGGATAATGTCACTTGTCAACAGCCTGCTTTGAAATGTTTCTCTTTTTTTCCCCATATGTAGTGTTTTATGTGCAGATTTTTTATTTAATTCTGACAAATAAAGCCTTAGATCTTGTTTCCAAAGTGATTTATTTTGATGATTCCACGTATTGGTCTTCACTGCTTGCCCAGCAGTGGGAAAGCAGGAGCTGTCACCTCAGCTCCGTACCAAGGGTCAGTGTGTTGGGTTTGTGTGTGTGTGTGGCGGTGGGGAGGGCTGGATTTTTGGTAGTGGGGGAAGGGCCACCTTGTGAGAGCAAAAAGCTCCCCTGGATCCAAGGTGGAGACTCCCCAGCCCAGGCTGGGACAATGAGCACTAGAGGAACGCATCTGTGAATCCATATTTGTGAGGGGAAAGACTGTCCTGAAAAGAAGTAGGTGTGGTACCTGGAGGAGAGGGCATTGACCTAACAAAAGATGGTCATCAGCCTAAACAAAGGACAAACAGACAGAGGGAGAACTTCATGTCCAGAGGAAAGAGGAGGAGGGGGAATAGAGGACCTCAAGACACCCAGTTCACCTGATGGAGTAGGAGAAGGCAAAGGAGGTTCTGCAGCCCATGGAAGTTAACTTCAACAGTGGAGCAGACATCCACGTGTAGAGCATGGAGGACTCCATGCTGAAGCAGAGAAGCTGAGCCTGAGGCAAGTGTGGTGGAATTGGGACCCCGGGAGTTGCTTGCTGCCAGAGTTGGGGTGGACCCCAAGAGCTGGGGAGTGAGTCTGCAGCCTGTGGATGTCCCCATGCCGGAGTCCGGGGACAGACAGAGGGAGAGCTTCATATCCAGAGGAAAGAGGAGGAGGGGGAATAGAGGACCTCAAGACACCCAGTTCACCTGATGGAGTAGGAGAAGGCAAAGGAGGTTCTGCAGCCCATGGAAGTTAACTTCAACAGTGGAGCAGACATCCACGTGTAGAGCATGGAGGACTCCATGCTGAAGCAGAGAAGCTGAGCCTGAGGCAAGTGTGGTGGAATTGGGACCCCGGGAGTTGCTTGCTGCCAGAGTTGGGGTGGACCCCAAGAGCTGGGGAGTGAGTCTGCAGCCTGTGGATGTCCCCATGCCGGAGTCAGGAGCAGGGCCCGAAGAGGTCTGTGACTCCATGGGAAGCTTGCTTTGGAACATCTTGTTCCTGGAATTTTATGCCAGGAAGGGCAGCAGAGGTGAACTGACCAGACCCCCATTCCCTGCCCCCTGTGCTGTTGGGGGGTTGGATGGTAGAGACATAGGGAGCAAAGTTTTTTGAGCCTGGGAAGAAGGGAGGGGTGGGGGAAGGTGTTGTAAGATGTGGTTGTTATGTCTCATTGCATTACTTAAATGAAATGGCAACAAATTCAATTGATTTTTCTTCCCCAAATTGAGTCAGTTTTCCCCGGGACCATAACTGGTGAGGGAGCCATCCCTGTCCTTCATTCCTAATCCCGTGCCCCATTTGTTGTGTCTCCCATCCCAGTTCACCGAGTGGGGGGGGTGAGTGCAGGACCGCATGGTCCCACTGTGGGTTAAACCACCACAGTCAAGTGCCTCAGGTTGGCCTAAATCTTTAGACATGACAGCTGATCTCTTCTGAAATGGAACAGACATTTTCGGTGGTGATGTAACTCTTACGTATGCAGTAAAAGTCGCTTTGTAGACCATTCTTTTTTAGGAAATCCTATCTACATAGTTGTGTGCTTACATGTATTTAGTCCCATGAAGTGCATTTGACTTCCTTTGAATACACACCTGAGGTGGATGGTTACAGTTGGGACAGACAGCAAGCTAGTACAGGTCAGCAGCTGGTGGCAATCAGTGCTGCTGTACAGTAACTGCCTCACTTTGTGCTTTTTTACATTATCCTGCATGCTAAGTAGCTTATTCATTCACTGAGGGGCAAACAACCTCAAATTACTCCACACCCCCCACCCCCTGTGTCAGCACTGCCTTCTCCAATTACTTATTGTGCTAAAAAGTGTTATTTTTTATCAGTTTTTTATTTGCTACCTTAACAATTTCACTGAATGTCTCCCTAGTCCTCTGTTGAGCCAGGGAAAAAAGCTGTCTCTACAAAGCTTTTTCTCTACCTTGCCTGTACTTTACACACTATTATCATAAGGTCAAGTTGAATGAGGCTTTGGGCAACCTGGTCTAGTGGAAGGTGTCCCTGCTCATGGCAGGGGGGTTGGAACTAGATGATTTCAAGGTCCCTTCCAGACTATACCATTCTGTGGTTCTGTTCTATGATCATGTTCTCTTAAATGTCTGCTTTGTGAAACCAACAGTCCCAATCATTTCAATCTATTTGTGCATGGGTTTTATGTACTCCTGAGCATTCTTGTTGCCTTCCTCCTCTCAATACCCATAACCTCTGTTTTCTACAGAGTTCTGTTGGCAGATGGTGCAATCACTTCTGCAGCTTGTTTTCTTGTAATATAATGGGTAGGTAGTAATTTTTGGTGTTTTTTTCTGTGCCATTCTCAGGCAATCTAATGCCAGGTTCTGTTTCTGAATATAGTTGCAGACTGAAGAAAGGCTTTCACTTTCACTGCTAAGTAGGTGTCCTTCCTGAATAAGAATCCCAAATAATTCCAGTTTTCCCTTCACACGTGTTATCTAGTGACATTGAGCTCAGCCTGCCATTGTGCTGTTTGTTTACCTCACTAGGGTAAGTCCCTCTGATGTTTCTAGGGGTCTTTTCAGGACTTGACCAGCCTGAGTAGCCATGACTGCATGTGGCTCATAGCCAAGTCTGTAATTTGAGGAAGTCTTGAAGCCAGAAAAAGCTTTCACTAGTCCCCAGCTGCTCACTCCCTGCTTTATAGAGTCATACATGTTTGTGTGATTGCGCCATGAACTAGGCTGGGGAACAGACTGGGCTAAAAGCTGACCCAGGGACTGACCTGACCTCCTGCCTGATTGAGCACGTAGCTGTGGAAGCAGCTGTGTCCACAAAAGGGTGGCCATAGTGCAGAGGTGGGAATGAGCTGCAGAGAGTTGGGGTGTTTGGGGACCCCTTCTCTCAGTGGCAGTGCTACCTTAAACAGTTAAGCATTCTTCGATTTACAGCCTTTTTTAAGAACCACAAATTACGGTTTTGTATGAACAAGTTTTGTGCCGAAGTATCTGTTATCAACCAACAGACTGGTGACTTCTGAGCTGAACATTTTACCTGAAGCCCATGGCTGCGCTGGGGGTTGCTATGTGTGCCTCCCTGTGCACCAGAATTCTCCATCCTGCAACCCCATCAGAAGGGTGATTTCAAGAACTGTCATCCAAATGTTGATATTAGATATTGTTGAAAACCAGAGCTGGGGCACTGCATTAAAAATCAAATTGAATTGGTTTGGTATGTGTCAGACATTAGACACATAGCCTCTGCTCTTAGAAACTTCCAACAATAGGCATATGAAGAATCATTAGCCTTGAAAACCTAGAGGATGAGATCACAAACACACAACCCAATAAATCACACAGGTCGGTTTTGGAAAAGCTGATGTGGTATAGCAGCAACTTGTTTATACTGTGACGAGTCAATTGGATTAGTGTCAGATCTTCAGTGGGATAAAAGATTTTTCTTTTAATGCACCCTCTTTCCTGAACAGCTTCTATGCAGCCTTTATATCAAACAACTCCAATCAACTTTAGGATTACAAATAGAAAATCTAAAATAGATGAAACTGCTAAAACAGAATTATTGCAGGATTATTTCAAGATGCAAATTTGGCATTGAAAGATCTCCACAGAAAAGTTGCATTACATGATTTAAGTTCAATTCTATCCCAATCGTTTTTAAATGTTTCTGGTTTATTCTTATAACCTCAGCTTTAATCACATTTCCTTTTGAAATAAGATTCCTAATCCATACCTTTCCAAGGGAGACTTCAGAGCTAACATGATCTTCTTATTACCTTTTCTAAAACCTTGATGAAAATTGTCTAATCATAGAAATAGTAATAAAGTCGGGAAGCGCAATGCAGATAAAGAACCTTGTGCTTTTAATGCCTGTAACGCTACTTTGACTGCTATGAATGGAATTGATACCAAAAATCACTACACTTATGGAAGCCTTCCCTGCAATAACACCCAAAATATCTGTAGCATAAAAAGCAGATTTATGAATATAGTAACGAAAATAAGAAAATGCAATTAAGGCAAAGAAGGGTTGATACTAGTCTGCTGTCACACAAAGCAAAAGATGACCGGGCTACATTTTTTTGGTGTTTTAACAGAGGTGGAAGTGGTATTTTATGCTTTGTGCCATCTATCCTTTTGTCCCAGATTACTCTGGTCTTGTCACTGGTAATAGTTTGTCAAACTTCTTCCTCTGCTCACTTTCTACTGGTACATCTCAGATCACCATCCCTTTTGTTCTCCACATATTACACGTCAGAATATCAAATGTAACCAATAGGCAGATCAAAAATATTTTTCCAGATTGCTCTGTGCTTCACAAAAAAAACCCCAAAACAACAAAAACCCCCAAGTGTGGTGTAATCTCAGCTTTATTTTCCTTTTGATGTCACCTTTTGATGTCATCTTTTGGTGGGAAATGAAGCTTTGATAGTGAAGTTAACTTGTACTTAGGTTTTTTTTTTCTTTTTCCTTTTAATGGTGGTTTCTGCTGCTGTAAACCAAAAGGGTGATAATTAATGTCTCCTGCTGTTTATGCCTGCTGCCATCTACAATGATGAGCTATTATTATTCTGTCTGCTAATACTTGGAAAGGATATCACTTGGACGACTAATCCAAAATACAGCAAGTAAAGACCATTGTCACAAGTGCCTGAAATTGAGACATTGTTACAGATGCTAAAAATGAAAGGTTTTCGTTATATTGGATCATCTAATCCATCTGGCAAGGCTGTGCTTTACTGTGCACTCTCTAATGCCTCACACGAGTGCTAGGATATCCTAAGTATTAAACACATTATAATTCCTTGAAATACTTCATGTTCACTTGAAAAACTGTTCCATAATTTTATTGCTAGGTAGATCTGATCTTGAAAGGTGGTCTAGTTCAGTGGGGCTTTACAGTGATGTGCTGGTCTTCCTGCTCAGCTCCAGTCACTGGCCTGGAGTCAGTCTGAGGCAGCAGTTGGATTAGACAGGCTTCCTGTGGAGAACCAGACTGCAAAACAGCACAGAATAAAAGGCCAGGCTCACCTCTATAGTGGGCTGAATAAAGAGAGAAAAGTCCAGGATTTCTTTTTTCTTTTTTTTTTCTTTCCCTCTTTTTTTTTTTTTTTTTTAAGGCGTTAGGATTTTGTGTAAAAGAAGTCCTCACCTCTGTAAAATCTCTGTCAAGCTGCAATTCTGAGTCTGTATGGTTTCTTCATGGGGACACGTTTATCAAATGGATGTAGTATATTCACTGTTACTCTCATGTTTTCTGGTAGAAATCCACAAGTCAAAGGCCACTAGAGAGCTCCCAATATCTGGAATTCACAGTCTTTTTTGCATGTGCTGCCCTGACAGTGGCAAGGCAGAGAAGCTGCCATCAGCAGCTATTTGGAGGAAGGTGTCTCCTAGGCACCTGCAGTGCTGTGTGCATTGTCCTGCTGACTGATGTGATGCAGCGCTCCCTCTTGTAGTTGACCAAAAGTGACAAGGGATCCCTTGTGCTCTTTTTTTGGGGGGTATATGTCTCAGAAGCCTTGCTGCTCCACACAAATGATGTGGAAGCCACCCCTCCTGGCAGTCCTCCTGTTGCAGGTGGTACAGGACCCCCTCCATCCCTCACAAAAATGTCTTTTACCATTTCTTATTGCCTTCAACTCCCTGAGAAAATCTGTCTGTATGTTACTGACAACCTGCTGCAATCAGTACCTCATGGAAATTGAGCCCTGGCCACTAGCAGAAAGTGTCACCAATGAGTCTTGCTGTTTGTAAGCCATAAGTAAAAGACAACAATGTTTGAGTATTTCAAATAGAATTTAATGGTTGACTGCAAGTCCTTCAAGTCCAGTGGTCTGTGGAGTCTTTAACTTTTTACTTGCTTCTTGGAAATAAATGTGACTGAAAAATAATTTAACTCCCTTGTAACATGTAAGGGAGGGAAAAAAAAAAAAAGTTTTCTTACAGAAACTCATGAATTACAGCAGCTGAAAGTTAAATCTATTTGATAGTTCCATCAGCCTTCCAAGTCAACTCCTTAACTAGATTGAAATGTTTCAGTGGGATGTTCAAATTTTGAATGTATGTGGGAGGGATCAACACTTTACAATGCTGGGGACAAGGAAACAGTGTTGTTCACAGTGTATGTGTGAAAAATAATGAAAGTAAGTGCTTTCTTGCAATCAGTAAGGTATTGATTCAAAAATACAGGATTTGAAAACATACTTCACTCTAAAGATCATGTTCAATCCACACATCTTGGATATTTGACTTGTACCTCAATTTTAGATGCCTGTTGAATCACCCTTCCCAAAGTAAGGCCGAAGTTCTTTAAGAAGTGAAGGGGTAGAGGTCTTCAGAGACACCCATCTCTTTCTTTATATGGGTACCTTAGTGAGACAGTCCTCTAAAAATAGCATTTAAATGCTAAAATATGGCACCTATAGTGGGCAGACTGTGTTGCAACCAGATTCACTAACCACATTGCTGATTTTTTTTCCCTCAGTGCAATTGCTTAAACTATGATTGTTGTAATCTGAAATAATAATATAGTATGCTGTTTATTGTATCTTTTATGTAGTTGTTCCTACTTGCAGTCTACACCTGTTTAATGGAGAAGCTCAAAATGTGATACACTGCTCCTGTTGATCAAAGTTGCAAAAGAGCTGTTTTCTCTCTCGGCTTATTCAACGCATGCAAATATCTCTTGCTCTTCCCTTACCTCTCTCTCTCTAACACTGTCTCCTTGTTTAAGATATGTTTCCTGTCGCTGTACGTTTTTAATAAGGTGTCCACAGTTGCTTTCCTAAGAAATTATTGATTTTTCTCTCTCTGCCTGTCAGTCGGTCCATTTCAGTCTGCTCTAGCCTCAGTATTTTCTGAAGCCACGGCTCAGGTTCAGCTGAATTTGTCGGAGGGCTTGAAAATTCAGATATTAAGTTTTCATTAGTTTTAAGGAACTGAAAGTTTTGCTAGGTAGGCAACCACATCAGCAGGCCACTGTTGGAAACCCCAGTGTGACTTTGATCCGTTTGGCTTGCCTGCTAGCCAGCTACCACAAGTGTACGGGCCTGCTGGTCAGGAGTCACACAGCTTGGAACGAGCTCAAGCACATGACATGAATCATATCCCCCACAGTCACCCTTTTGCTAGACTAAGCAATCCAAAGCCTTTTAGTTTCCTCCTGTAAAACAAGCTTGCCATTCCCCAGATTATCTGAGTATCGTTTGCAACTGCTGGAATTTCAGCTTCTCTCTCTTAACCATGGGTGGTCAGATATGTCCATGGGAGTCCAGCTGAGGTCACATTAGGACGAGGTGGTATTCATTTTTGCTTGACTCCAACAAGACTATCTCGTCTGATTTCAGACTCATTCTTAAAAGCAGCAAGCAAATGCTTATGTTTGTGCAGCAAGTGTGTTTGAAGAATTGCCAAGGGCAAGAAGCCCTTTTTTGCCCACAACTAACTCTTTTTTCACCTATTGAGTTGTACTGGAACAAACTACCCTCTGGTTCTGTACATCTCCATAAAATGCGTTGAGCCATATGATAACTTTTAATCTCTGGTTAATGACAACACCTTTAGTGAGTATCTCTAGAACAATGAAGATGACTTGCCTTGGTCTAGGACAGTCAGAAGTTACTAACTTGAGGTTCCTTTTCTTTTATTTCCTTGATGTTTTAAGCAGTGAGATCAACTTTATGAAAATGAAATTTTGTGAAATGCTAGAAAGCATTTCAAGGTTGCGCTCAAAAATTATCTTTTAAGGGAGATTAATAATTTCTTTATTTCTCCCTCATTTACTTTATAGGAATAAATATCACAGTAGCAAATTTTGCTGCTTGACCATCAAGTCCTCTGTACCCTGCAGGAATAATGCTATTTTTTGAACAAGCTGTTGCAGATATTTATCTTACGATGTCTCTATATCTGATAAGAAAGGGAGAGATGAGTACAGACAAGCAGCTGAACTAACTGGAAGACAGAAATAGAGAAAGTGAAGCTTTTTTGCATGGTGGCTGTAGAGATGGGTGAGCACTTAATGTAGGGCATTAGAATTTAGGATTTAAATGTATGCTTGAACTGTCATTTCTGGTTACTAAAAGGTTTTCTGGCCAAACAAGTGGGTCTTCTGGTAAGTGTCCTTCAAAGTTGTGTCACAAGAGAAACTGTCTTCTGGCTTGCTTGAAGTTTGACTTTTTCAAATACACGGGTGGATTTTTAGTTGAAATACTGAACATATGTTTGAAGTTTGCTCATCTTTACTTCGGTTGATAAAAAGAAATGAGTGAAATGAAAACAGATTTTTTTTTTAACAAGGAAGGATTCATTTTCCTACCTAGCAGAAAAGTATTGAGTTATGCTATTTCATCTGAAAGCCAGTTCTCAATAATAAAAGTGTTTTTCCTTTTATCTGATAAGATGGGTGGACTATAAAGTATCTATAAAAAAGAGGAATAGGAGATATATTTCTATAAAGATCTACACCGTATGCTTTTTTGTTAGGATTGTTTTGTAAAATCGTCTTGTTGGAAGTAATCCACAAATAGGCTTAAAAATAAGCCTCAGAATTTTATTCTGAATATCTCATCAACAACAAAAAGGGGAATATTATGCATATGGACAGATATGACTCTTTATGTCAAGTATTCATTGTAGTTTCTGAGCTGTTGCATTTTTAAGTGTGTTTGCAAAACATCTTTGGACCTCTTGGACCCACTGTTGTTGTGATTATTTTAATCTCTTATCTGAAGTCTTCCTGTGATTTCTATTCATTAACGTGAAAAAGGCAACCAACCACGTACATTTAGATAACCAGAGCTATAAGGAGCATCTGTTTTCCAGACATCCTTGTGTTGTACGTGACCTATGGTCCCGATTTGGCTGAAATCTGATAGTGTTGTATAATTTTGCATGCCATCGTTAGAACATTCCTCTGAGGGGCACCGGAACAGGCCCCAAGCCTGGGAGAGGCATCTTTGGGTGATCTTTCTGTTCTTAAGGAAGCTCCATGCAGAATCATGTCCAGCACATGTGCAGCAGTGCCCTGAGGATGGCCACACTCCTTGCTGGGCAGGCATGAGCTGGCCTGCACACTGAACCACACATAAGCCGTGTAGCAATGTCAGTGCAATGATCAGCACATCTCATAGCAAGGTTTGGTAGCTGTGATTCACCATTTTGCACATTGGTTTGCAAAAAACATGCAGCCACATCCCTCCTTCTAGCTGCACCAGGCCTACATGTGCAGAGAAAACAGAGGCTATGTGTAAGTCATCCAAAAATATGATGCATTAGGAGCAGATCAATAGATCTACTGATAGATGCTGAGCCTTCTGCATCTTCAATAAATGTGGTCTGAAGTTTTGACTCAGAGTAGGTCTACTCTGATGTTCTGAACCAGATATCTCTGGCACACACACAGGTAGAAATTGAAGTTGGGTTTAGACAGTGTCGTTTGGACCCTCTCATGGGGATGGAGCACATTTGGGGAGCACCTGGTGTGGGGCTTGAGATTTAGTTTCTTTGAAAGAAATCTAGTTTGCATATACAAAACCCATTCCTTTTATGCAACAATGTGCAGTAAGTGTGAACAACTGGGGAATTCGATTAAAAACTGCTTTAAGGGACCAAGTCAAAATACCAACATAGACACAGCTGAATTAATTTTCTAATTATATTTGGTTACTTGCTTCAACATTTCCTTTAGATCAGCAAGATGTCTACAGTTCATGTAGCTTAAACCCAGCATCATTCCATATGCATTCTCTTGAAAGAGCATGTAAAAGTAGCTTGAAATTGAAGAATGGACTATAATGAGGTAAAAAATCCAAATGTTTTATTTCAATAGCTTCCTCTGCAAAAAAGCATGAATTTTAACAATATGAATTTTACTTATGTTGTGATGCTGCACAGATAATTGATTTAAATGCCAGAGAAACAAGTTAAGCCATCAGAAATTCTGAGATGGTGGTGACCACTACAATGTCATTGCTTACCCAAATTTACAAGTCATGCTGTATTTTTGTGGAATTTTCAGTGCAGTGTATACAGGAGGTTGGACAAAGAAAGTGATTTGAATGCAAAGCCTACCCAAATCCCTTGAATGTTTAAGTGCCTCTACCTTTGCAAACTTGGGGAAAATGAAGCAGAAGGAAATTTTTAAATGCCTATTTTAATTGAAATTATAATTTCTAATCACGATGAAAGGAATGCGAATTATATCCACTGACATTCAAACAAGAAAAAATCAACTATAAATCAAGTTTCAAGCTAATCCTTTGATCTGTGGTTCAGATCAAATCCAGGTCAGTAATGAAAGCTGTTATCATCAGGATGAACTTTCCTTAAAAACAGTTGAGGTGATGTCAGGCTGATTTCCCCGAAGACTGGTAGACATATCACGAAATGCTCTACCGCACTTCATCATCACACCTTCTCTGTGAGTTAAGATCTCAGGACTCTCCCAGAGCAGAGAGCTATGTAATTCTTTTAAAAAAATGTATTTATTTGCATCCAGCTCACACTAATATTGAGTAATAAGGTAATATTTTAAAGCAGTTTACCGGCGTTTAGTACTATTCAGTGAAGTTCACAGGTAGTAGTTGGAAACACTTCTCATAAGTCTCAACAGAAAAAAAGCATCTGCAAGGGTAAATTAAACATTACCTCCAATGTAAATCCTCCAATGAGACATAAAAAAACCCAAAAAAGTCTAAGTAACATTAAAATAAAATAAATTCCAAATTTTTACCTCTTATTTTATTAATCAGGAGTACCTTTATGATATGACATCAGGCAAATCTAGGTTTACGTCATTACGCATGAGGATAAAAGTCTGACCATCTTTAACCCATGCTATTGACAGACCTGGTGCCAGAAATATTGAAGTCACCACTCCAGATGACAGCAATCTAATGTGTTACCAGCCAAACAAATATAAAAAGGAAAGATTAAAAAAAAAAATCATAAATAATCTTCTGTAGTAATATTGAAAGTGCTTTGAAGCAACAGTTTCTTCCTTACTCAGAAAAGCTGGAGGCTGCAAAGGTCTCCTAGATTACCATAGTAACTAAAATAATAATTTAAATCCTCCTTTTAAAGAGTTGTAAATAAAGCAAGTGTAATATAAATCACGGCTTATTGCCATTTCACATGCTGCAGAGGACAATTTGAAGAAGATTGAGGTGTCACAGTTCCTCTTGTAAGGAATTCCAGCATAATCAAATGATGTGTCCAAATCTATCCCCATCTCTGTTGTTTCTTTCTAGATCTATCTGATGAAGAATAAGACCCTGTACATCAGGCTTCATTTATGTGTCTCTTTGGGAAGCTGAAACGGTTGTAGACATCCACTTCTCTGTAAAAAACCCCATCATTACAGAGGATTGAGAATATTAGTAAGACTGTCTCTATGTGTGCATGTGCTGAGCACTGAAGGATCTGCTGGAAGACTTACAGTGCTGGTACACAGCTGCATAACGCATGTAAGGGTCTTCAGAATTATCTGCAAGAGTGGAAACACACAGATCATAGAACCATAGAATGGTATGGCTTGGCAGGGACCATAAAGATTATCTAGCTCCAACCCCACCCTGCCATGAACAGAGACACCTTCCACTAGACCAGATAGCTCCATCCAACCTGGCCTTGAACACTTCTAGGGAGGTGGTATCCACAACTTCTCTGGCCAGCCTGTGCCAGTGTCTCACCACCCTCACAGGAAAGAATTTCTTCCTAATATCTAATTTAAATCTACCATCTTCCAGTTTAAAGCCATTACTTCTTGTTCTATCGCTACCTGAAAGTCCCTCCCCAGCCTTCCTGTAGGCCTCTTCAGGTACTGGAAAGCTGCTATAAGGTCTCCCTGAAGCCTTCTCTTCTCCAGACTCTTTCAGCCTGTCCTCATAGGAGAGGTGCTCCAGTCCTTGGATCATCCTTGTGGTCCTTCCCTGGACTTGTTCTAACAGGTCCGTGTCCTTCTCATGTGGGTGGCCCCAGAACTGGACACAGTACTTCAGGTGGGGTTCTCACAAAAGTGGAGTAGAGGGGCGGAATCACCTCCCTCAACCTACTGCCCAGGATATGGTTGCTTTCGATACTATTAATAAGATTATCAGATAAAATCTTTTAGGTGGGGATTGATATACGAAGATGAAATGGTACTGATGAACTTCTACAGATTGCTATATGTAAAAAGGAACATAAAATTCCAAGCTTGTGTGTTGAAATAAAAAGCACAGCGAGCCAAGAAATTCCAGGAGAACCACATAGATAGCCTTTTTTGTCATCTAGAAAATAAACATTATAAATAATTCGGAAGATATTCAAGGTATATGTATGAATAGGAAAGATATGGTTGAGGATTATATGAAAACTTAGAATTCTGAGCCAATTCTCAGATGCCATTTTAATTCCATACGCTGCACAATGATTGTATAAAATACAGTGAAGCAGTGACATGTGATTTAGAAAAGCAAATGAGTGCATGCTTTTAAGCATCAGGCCTTAGTCCCCGCCATGGGTAGGTGTGGAATTTCATAGCATTCCTCCCCTTTGACTGTAATCAGATGGTTCTGTATCTCCTGGGTCAACCTCTCATTGTCATGGTAGTCACAATAGGCATGAGAAAAGAGCCTTCTGAAAGCAAGCTGAAAATTATGAGCAAATTCAGTAAAGTGCTGCTTAGAAATTATTTTCTTTAGCAAACAGCTTACATTTTCATCTCATCTAATTACTGGAGTAGCCCTCTTCAGATACAGGAAAGGAACAGATGCAGTTTACATACTTAAGACAGCCCAGTGTGTTTTGGGATCTGGACAAAACTATTTTCTTTCCAGAGCCTCTGTCACCTACATTCATCTTCCCCCTGCAGAAACCATGTTTTCTCAAAACATCATTTTCTCCATGCTGTCTGGTTCTGGATTATTATATTGCTTGTTAGCTTTGTTGCAGGGCCTAGAAATAAAGTCTTCTTTTTGCTCAGGCTTCTCTTGAGCCCAGGCAGCTTGATGCACTGAGAATATATACCTCTGGTGTGTGTGCCAAGGCTGTTTGGCCGTGACCCAGGCAGCCTTTATGTCTTGTCCTAAAGGGAAATATGCTGTTGCTGCCTTTTCTCCCAGACATATGAGGCACCATCTCAGGAAACCTATACGTAAGATGTACTTTGAAAACTAATATTTACCACTAACATTTACTGTATTTATTACAGGCGCAATGGGAGCAGATAGGAAAACCCTCTAGTATAGAGAGATGATACACCCAACACTAAAAGAGGAAAAAAAAATGACGTTGCGACAGACAATCTGTTAATATATATTCAACAGAAAGAATTAAGATCAGTGCAGATTACTAAGGCATGAGCCTTTTTCTCTTTAAAGGAATGGGGACTTTGTTTCTATTGTGGTACTGGTATGAAGTAT
>NW_010320957.1:0-9595 GCF_000700745.2 Antrostomus carolinensis | reverse complement strand
TAGAAGAAATAAGGTAGTTTACAGTTGGTGTTAGTCTTGTGTTAAAATAGACAGGACTCATATAGGTGGGCATAGCACTGAGTCTGAGAAGAAAACGTAGCTAGTTCTAATCAATAACATGAATAAGAGGGTTTACTTTAATGTAATTTCTGACTTGATAGCATTCTCTTAAACGAATATAATCCTTAGCCTATTAAACTTTAGTCTAACATTATATTGAATTGTAGCACTTAACGTTGCACTTCAAAGAGGTAAAGTGCTGTGAAGTATTGATCATGCAGCAAAAAGATGTTATTGAGTATTTAAAAATACTGTGGTAGTTTTACTTGGGGGTAGAAAAGACTGTATCAGTCTCCCAGCTCTTGTTTTTTGGCAATGAGAAATTGAAGCCCAAAGCTGACATGTCCACTGAGTTAATTATTCTGTATAATCCTCTGGTTTTCCAAATTTATTAGAAAGATCTGTAACAGAAATAGTTCTGCAACAACCCCCTCAATTTATACACAGTGCACTTCTTTTATTATCCCATGATTTCATATCCATTTTGCCTGACTCATTTTTTCTATGGTGTCACTCGTATTTTGTGTTATAGTTCCACTGAATTTAATTTCCTTCACGGAGAACTTAAGTGCACCAGCAATGGTACATTTAAAGGTAGATAATGGTAGGTAAAATAGCAGACTAAGAAGGGCTAAATCCTGCTGACCTTTGCTATTACCTATGAATTCATATGGTTGTAATTTTTAGCTGCAGCTGGTTTTTGCAATCCAGTTTAAAATCCATCAAAAAGGAACAGAAATATTCTCACATAATTTCAACCCTACCCAGCTGCCTTAAGATGTGTTGCTATAAAAGAACCATACTTTTAAAGATGGGTGTTTTATCCATAGGACTAGGTAAAATTAATTTATATTGTGTATTTATATACTATCTAACATAACTTTTTCCAGTGTCGCAAACCACAACTGCATTTTCACTAGTGAAGTACCATGTTTCCATAATGCTTCCAGGTGAAACAGGTCTCACAGCTTCATTTTTTAAAGGTTTTTATTTATTTTTTCTTTCCCAAATAAAGTTCTATTTAAGTTTTTAAAATAAAGAAGAGCCTAAGTTGGGTAGGCAGAGGACTTCCACTGTTAAGTTCTTTTGAGTTATGTCAGTTAAAAAAAAAAAAAGCGCTCAATAAATTGTAGGAGAGAAAAGCCAAAGATAGAATAACAGGGATCATATCCAACATATGTGCCTCTTCAGATTTGTAAAGCAGAGTATAGATAGCCATGTAAGTGCAAAAGAATATATTCAATATACTTAAGACACCATTTGTACCCTGCATACTGTAGATTTGGTCCAGACTAGACAATTTACAATTAGAAATAGGATGCTGCCAAATCAGAGTTTTATTCCATATGTAACATCAATATAAGATGTAAAATCAAGTACAAGATTTCCCCGTTCAGTGCCAGACGTCCTACTAGTTAACCTACAGATGCATTGCTTCTTCACAGGGTAGCGCTGGATTTATCCACAAGGAAGTGTTTATATGAATCATACATTAGTGGTGAATTATGTAGATGTGAAAGCATGTATCATTTTCCCATCTGCAACTTCACTTTGTATTGCTCTCTCTATTGATTTGGAAATAAAAACCCTACTGGTTTTCCTCTCATCAGTTGCTCATTTCCAGTTCCACGTTCTGCCAGGGTCACCCAATTTGATCGTCTCACGTGCAACTCTTGGCTGGTCTCTCCCAGCCTTTGCTCTCTGATAGCACTGAGTGTGTGGCAACTCCCAGCTCAGACATCACAGTCAGAACTGGGGCGCTCAGTATTGCTTGGCTGTGAACCTGCTTCATTGCACCTGGGACAATTACACTGAACATTTTTAAAAAAAATTAATTTTTTTTATTTAAAGGGATTTTTAAAAATTTAAATGTATTAGCCGCCCATTGCTTTCATGACTCATTTTTCATGTCAGAATTTACACAACTGCACTCTTCATTATGTTACTTTTGTGCCTTTGTGCTTCCAGAAACTCTCAGCTGCTTTTTCCACGTCATAACTGAGGCCCAGGTAGCTAGGAGGGCACCTATGCTTGTCAAAGCATTGCATGTGGAAGGAAATGAATTATTTAAACATTATCCATTTGCAGCAGTGCTGCAGAGGTATAAAACTCTGACATAACTTCTGTGAAGTTGTGCCAGTAGCTTTAGGGTTCTGTTAAGAATTCATTGAGCATATCCCTGTAAGAGTCATTTGCACATTTAAAAAATTTACTACAGTTTATAAGCTACTGGATATTTCAATGCTTTGTTCTGTATTTCAAAGGATAAATTACAAAAAGTATTTGCATATATTTCTTAGGTAATTTAAAAATCAAAGGTCTTAAACAGCTATCATTCTTAGACATTTAGTATAAGAAACACTGAAAGTGTGTGTTAAATTGCACAAAAACTCTCTATTTCAGAAAGAAAACCCCCAAACATGCACACTTATATTCATCTCTATTCAGCAAACCATTTAAACATACCAAGGCTCCACTGGAACTTCAAGACGTACTTAAGTGGCCTGACAAATAGCGATGAACTTAAACAAATGCTTAAAGTTAAGTGCTTTGTTGAAACAGAATTTAGTGATGCAATTCCCAACCTGTAAATTATTAAATAGATGTAGGTGAAACTGTAAAGTATGAACTTTAGCAACCTTACTATTAAATCTGAGAAAACTCCTCTGGTAGGGAACTAACAATAGTTAAAAAGATATATGCTATCTTTTCAAAGAATTATACAGTATGGTTACATTTAGGTACAAAAATGATATTTTAAAAAGCATGTGTAGAAACAGATACAAGACGGAGTTTTGTACAAAACCAAGAAGAATATTATTTCAAAAATACAACTTCCCTAGCAGATGAGCATCTGCAGCACTAAATTCTGCCCTGATTTAGACAAAGTCCTGGCAGTAGGAATAACTAGTGCAACATCTGACCTCTTGATGCTATGAGTTTAGGGGGACACGGGCTGAAGGTAGGTGCTATTTTAATGTGGGTCTGATTGGATTATTGCTGTGGTCTCTACTAGCTTTAAAAAGGGTAAAACATGTGAAATATGTTCTCCTATATATGAGTGGTCAAAGCATTTGAATCTTACCTTAGGACAAATTGTTTCATGCTAAGGCTTGTGAACTACATATAGAACATCAAGATGGAAAATATATGCCATCGCTTAATTCAACCTAGGAACATTTGCTGGGTAGTTTGTATGGAAAAAATAAGTAACAAGCTTCAAGGAGAAGGGTTATTTTCTTTTTAGAGCTTCTTAATGCAGTATGCCCTGCTCCCAAAGGGAATGACTCATTATCAGACCTTCTCTTGACAAAGAATAGTTAGTTGTCACTCTAAAAATTACTCTGTTGTTTATGTATTTCTGATTAGAATCTGATTACACTCCATTTGCGTAAACATGGAATGCTAGCGCCAATATTCATCTATGTAACTCTAAAAGAGCTAATTACCCAGAGCTTAGACTAATTGTCAGTATAAGGGACAAAGAACATGGCTTTGAAGTAGGAAGTGTTAAGAGAAACTGCCAGTTGTTCAAAGATAGCCAGCTGGATATGTATATAGCCATGATTTTATTAGCATAGAGAGATTTTACTGGGCAGAAAGTCACCTTGGTTAAAAAATGAAATGAGGAAATGAGAAAAGACAAAGTTAATTTGTAAAGACTCAGGTGGGAAACAAAGAAATTAATGATAGAGATTAAAAGTATCAAGATTTTTAAAAAGTCACTAGCTAGAGTACTAGCAGGCAACTGGATTAAATGCAGTAAAAGGGCACTTTTAGGAGAAGAAGAAAGGAGGAATCCTACATGAAGTATGGTAGGTAAACAGTACAAGAGATTTCTGTTTAGTATTTGGAGCAAAGGAATTATGTATCCACGTGAGAAAGAGGCAAAAATAATAACTACCACCTGCAAGAAAGCAAACAGGCTGGGATCTGTTCAAATTAAACTTCAGTCCTAACAGAGTTAGATGAGTACCTGTCTTCAGCTGCTAATAAAGCATCTCCCTAGGTCCTGGGTAATTCCAGAAGAATATGGTCAAAATTGCATCAGCTTTGGAAAGCTTGAAAGGACCTATTGAATAATTAATTATGTAATTCATAACCATAGCAAAGAGATTGCTAATTTGGGACCTTATTAACAACAATTAAAGGTTAAAATATAATTAAGATCAATCAACATGGCATCCCAGAAAGTAGATTTTACCACCGTTCTTTTGCTGGGGGAGGTGTTTGGGATTCTTCTCTTGCTTTGTATGTAATTCCGAGTGCTGAAGATGACTGTGTTCACATAACAGCCATTGATTTTTTCAAAGTATTTTAGTCAATACCACAGTAACACTTCAATTTAAAAGAACCTCCATTATATGAAATTACCATTAAAGGGATTAAAAACTGACTCACTGGTTGATCTCCAGAGGTCACTGTTAATGAAAAGACATAAACAAAGAAAATTATTGTGATGAGGGGTCTGTCCCAGAATTTTTTTTTTTTTCCTTAATACTTTTATCAGTGATCTAGAACACATAAATATTTCGGTAAGGTTTGCAGATGATAGTAAACATTGAAGAGTGTGTACTGCTTTTGCCAGTGGGGACAAATCATCTCATTGAGAGTCACAATCCCACAAAAAGGTAAATTAAAATGGACAAATACAATGTATTACACATGGGATGTGACAACACTAGCTGTATCTACAGGGTAGGAGACTTGGGGTCAGAAAAGAGTTTTACAATGTGAGACTTGAGAAATGCAGTGTGTGTGGTTTATCAAAGCCTGAAGAGGATTAAACTGATCCCTCAGTACAGCAACGAGCAAAGGAGAGAGCACATGGCTGGCTTTTCAACCTGGACGTTAAGGGTAAAATGCTGTTCAGGGGCTGGAAATGTGAAGTTGGCCAAAAACAGACTTGATATGAGAGATGGCGTGCTAGCAGCAAACATAACTGTCAGAATATGTTATAAGGGAAGGTGGAGGACTCACACTTACTAAGCAGGTGAAAACCTAATCAAAATTCTTCTCTACACGTACAGTTTAGCCTAGTTTCAGGATGGATAGTCATAGCGCTGCATCTTTCTTTTGGTCGAGGATTCTATGAGGTTACGTGTATACAAGTAAATGGCACAGGGCAATGGGCTCAGCATTGGTCCATACTGTTTACCTGACACATGGTATAGTTACACCACAGCTGACATGCTTTCGGACAACACTAAACATGTAAATAGACACCACCATCCCCACAGCTCATATCCTCTGCAGTCCTGCTGGAGGATATGAGCACTGTATTGCCCTAAGCACGTTCATTACATTTGCAGCTCATCATTAAGACAATGAATGTATTAAAATCCTGTATGTCTGGGCTTCAGCTGGTTGGCTCTCACAGTAAGGGAAGGCTCCTCTCTGATGCACAATGGCCCAATTGTATTTTGTGGGTGGAGGGTTATCTCCCTCTGACACACTGGAAACGAGTCTCTCCTAGAGCTGGAACTTTGGTGGGAAAGCACTTGTTTTCTGAGATTGTATGGAGAACCTTCCTTCTAAAATGCTTGTCTGCTATGGCTTTTTCACACAGCAAATGAAGTATCAAAGTGTTCAACAAATTTATAAATAGGAAAGAATTTGCTTCTCAGTCAGGGAGATCCTACCTTCCTTTGCAGCATGGCCTTTCTCTTAGAATCATCTGGAGATACGGCACCACTGCAGATTAAAGAAAAAGCCAGCCCCTAACAAGCCCTTGGTCAACCTTAGTTTCTCCTTTTCTTTGAGTATAGTTCACAAAGCTCAGTCTGCAGTGGGACAAGATGACTTCTGCTGTGACTGCTGAAGATGAGTAACCAAGTCATTGGGCTGGTTCTCTGTGGCTGTGTCTTGAGAAAATTTAATAGCACATGGCATACTGTGTCTGTAATCTATTGATCCACTATGGCCTTAGGTGCTGAAATCACAAAGGTCTGTGAAGCTTCCTAATAAATGTAACGTGAAGGTATTTGAAGTATTATTTCCAAAAAGCATCCTGAACAGATGAGGCAGACGCCCCAATGGTCATATGACAAATTTAACATTGCATACCTGAAAAAAGGCATTACAAAACTTGTACAGAAGGAGCAGTTTGCAGACTTAGTTTCCTTGGATGATTGCATTGCACAAACTTTGGGTGAATTGTTTATGGAAACCTGATGCTCCAGCATTAAGTAATAAGCAATTTGTTCTATTAACTTGCATGAGTTCACAGGTTAAGTTTCATATGTTTTTCTCTTTACCATAAAAAAAAAGAATGAGTTATAGCATGGGCTATGAATCTTAATGGCCTCTGTATGTACATATAGCTACATATGCCCACCTGTAGGAAAACTTCATACTTCACTGAATTATTCTGTTCTTTAAAAAAAAAAAAGATTAATTAAAAAAATTAGCTGGACTGACTTGACTGCCTTCGAAACAACAATTTAATCACAGCTTGTGTAGACAAGCATAACTTCAGTGAAAGCACGCCAGCTTTCCCGAACTGCAGCATGTAAATATATAGATACTAAAAAAAGGGTGTTTTGTAAACTTTCTTTTTACTAGTAGCCTTGAAAATTAAGGGGCAAAGATAATTCATATCTGAACTTATGAGTTTGCCATTATCCAAAACACAGTTTTGGATTTTCTTGGTACATATTATAATTCAATCAAAAGCATGGCTTATGTCAGTATGGGCTCAAGTTATTTCACTGCATACATCTTCCCTTGTACGAAATTCCCAAACTGATCTGAGGCTCCAGAGAAAGGGGCTGCACAGCGTACAGATTGCATACACCAAATCTCTAGTATCACATAAAAACCAAATTCCTGGAATCCCAATGTTTGAAATTCACTTGTGGAGACACTTGAGGGCACCACTGGGTGGGGGATGGCTGCTGATGGAAAATTGATGACTACGGGCACCTTCAGCAGCATAGCTGGTATGATGCTCCTGGACTCCAGGCAGGGGACGTGGCTGGCGGCCTCAGAGTAATCCCCCGAGGTGCAGGTGGTGCAGCAGGAGAGTGCAGAGTGGAGACCAGAAGAATGGGGTCTCATGCTCTGTTAAAAGATTTGACAGATCGGCTTTAAGTGTACTCAAAATTTCTGAGTATTATTTTATCATTCTGGAAAATATCAGTGGCCCTATTTATAGACCCTGTTTTAATGGCAAGAAACCCTCAGTCTTTGTGGTATGTTCTTAGAAAAAAAGTAATAATACAAATAAGACAAAAAAACCCCCTGCAAATATTAAAGAGATAATGGTATTCAACTTTGTCTTGCTTTCTCATAAATTTTCTAGGCTGCATCTTTCAAAGTAGGGTAATATTGACCAAGCCTCATTAAACTGATTTAGAAATTATTTTTTAAAGAAGAATGCAAAATTAGTGATCCATGCTCTAATATCAATAAGCCACTTCAGAATGTATATTGCTAAACTATTGCTACTAAAAAATACTCTCCATTGATGGAGAGTATCCAAAATTAAGAAGATGAGGGCAAGTGTTGAGTAGGCACTTAGGAAGGCATGAAATTCATACAGGGAATAGCTGGCGAAGAAAGGGTGCTGTTGGCACTGACCCCCTGCTCAATGGTCAACATGAAGTTGCCATTGCAACAAGAACAAATCTCTTTAAGGGATGTATTGGCAAACACACTATATGTAAGACGCTGTTTGTTATGTTACTTTCTTTCATTATTGGTGAGGCTTGGCTGGTGCACAGTGTCCTAATGTGGGTATTACATTTGAATGTCCTGAGGAGAGCAACAATAATTATAAAAGTTTCTGAAAACATCACGATTTTAAGCAAAAAGCAAGGTCTGAAGGGGACATATACCTCATGATACCTTTGGATGCATATGTAGAAGAGTGTCATAAACGGAGTAACATTAGTTGTCCTTCACAGTCACAAGAGGAAGACAAAATTTAATCAGGTTAATTTGCAGAAAGGCTTGTGCAAAACCAGTTAATGGACATAACAAGTTGCCTGAAGAGGATAAGCACTTTGCTTGAGGTTTTTAAAAACAAGGTAAAAAAAAAACATGTTAGATTTGACCTGAAATGTTTTAAATCCTGCTTCACTGTGAGTAGATGCCTAACAGAAGGCCTCAGGAGATCCTGCATTTTATGATATCATCTGTGTACTAAAGTCTTATTGATGGAACATCCTGTTGAGTCTTTTTGCATATATAATGTCTTTTTCAGTTCTACCTTCTCTCATTTAATGAAGACTAAAAAACAATGTGCCAGGAAAATTTTTTATAGTCTCTTTTTTACGAGACTGTAAAAGGCAGTCCTTCACAGAACTCCCATTCATCAAGACCAAAATCATATGCATGGAAAGAAGGAATGGGTAGAGAGGTTGCTATTGCTGCTCCTGGTCGCCTGGTGACTACTGTCTTCAGCAGTGGGTTAAGCTGGAACAGCAGCAGCAGCAGATTTTTTTCTTATTTTTTATGCCCCTTTTCAAAGCCATTCTCTCCTCCTACCAACTGGAGGAGGGTGCTTATTGTACCTGGTGCCATCCTCAGCTAGGCTCTTGGCTGGGCTTTGCATTTATTCCATTTATTATATTTCCCTTTCAAAGCAGAGCAATATTAACATACTTTTTCTCATTGGTTATATTCAAACACCTTTATCCACAGGGTCGCCTTGAACTGGTTAGAACTGGTTTCCAATTAGCCTTAAAATATTAATTCATCACTCTGCTCATTACTTAAAAAAAAAAAAAAAAAGGGGGAAAAAGGGAAAAAGCTTTTCTTCTTGTCTCTTTTCCAGCCTCTGAGCACCAAAGGAGGTGGCTAAGTTGAAAGGCTCACTCTCTCAAAACGAAGACATTTTGCAGTCGCAGAAAACTGAAAGTTCAGGTACTGATTGTTGCAGACCTCAGGGACAGACTAAAGGAATTTGGTTGAAATTGAAGTGCAGATACTTTCTGATTTATTTCCCGTCACCTCCTTACATTGTGATGCTGCAGTAGGTTAGACCTGTTTAGGGTGAGGCAGCTGTGGCCCGACTCCTGGCCATGCCTGACCATCTCCTTGTTGCCTGACTCTCTGGAGCGCCTGCTCAGGGACCTAAACCACTTGGAAACGAATTGTGGGGTTCGTCAGACGAGGCTTCAGGCTTTCCAACCCACAGAGTGGGGGTTAGCTGAGATAGTGGAGGGCGAGGGGACTGTGGGGGACGTACAGCTGGAGTCGGCAGTGCCCTGACAGCCCCGCTGAACCCACCTTTAGCTTCAGCTGGCTGAGTACAAGGCAGTTTGACAGGCTGCAGACAAGCCGGGAACCATTGCAGCCCCCCGCACCTCTCTGGCTGGGGATATTTCGTGGTTTTTAGGGGAAGGTGCCAATCCTTGGTCCAGAAAATCGCCGGCAGTAATGGTGACACTCCATGGCTCCAGAGATGAAAAGGAAGTGGAACAAACACGCCTCAAACCCAGCACTTTGGCCCCTCAGCAGCTCCTCATCCCCGCGTTGTTTTGCGGAGGTAACGCTCCGGTTTGTCCCCGGGGCGGGCCGGGCCCTCGAC
>NW_010320956.1:6959-19319 GCF_000700745.2 Antrostomus carolinensis | reverse complement strand
ATTAAAAAGAGCGTGGACAGCAGGTCAAGGGCTGTTCTCCTCCCCCTCTACCCTGCCCTGCTGAGGCTGCATCTGGAATATTATTCTGTGATTCTGTGATTCTGTGATTCTGTGATTCTGTGATTCTGTGATTCTGTGATTCTGTGATTCTGTGATTCTGTGATTCTGTGATTCTGTGATTCTGTGATTCTGTGATTCTGTGATTCTGTGATTCTGTGATTCTGTGATTCTGTGATTCTGTGATTCTGTGATTCTGTGATTCTGTGATTCTGTGATTCTGTGATTCTGTGATTCTGTGATTCTGTGATTCTGTGATTCTGTGATTCTGTGATTCTGTGATTCTGTGATTCTGTGATTCTGTGATTCTGTGATTCTGTGATTCTGTGATTCTGTGATTCTGTGATTCTGTGATTCTGTGATTCTGTGATTCTGTGATTCTGTGATTCTGTGATTCTGTGATTCTGTGATTCTGTGATTCTGTGATTCTGTGATTCTGTGATTCTGTGATTCTGTGATTCTGTGATTCTGTGATTCTGTGATTCTGTGATTCTGTGATTCTGTGATTCTGTGATTCTGTGATTCTGTGATTCTGTGATTCTGTGATTCTGTGATTCTGTGATAGAGCACGGTGAGGGGAACTAGTGTCAAATCCAAATGATGTTCAGAGATGCCATTTAACCAAAGACTTTATATAAGGTTTAGTCCTTTTACTAGCACCAAATTTATGTAGGGGTTTTCATATTAAAAATAACATCTCAGTTTTACCTATTGGTCCTTTGGTAACAGTATCACTAAGAAAAAAATAACTCCGAACAAATACAATTACAAAAACAAAACCAAAAAAAGCCCAACACAAAAACAAAAACCTGAGATAATTAAAAACATCTGTGTATGATATTCACATATGTGTATTTCCTTAATAAGGAAATTGCTACATTTCACATAGGCTTTAGTTTCCAAATTACTCAAAGTGTGTAAACTCAGGTAAGAAATACTGTAATAGTCCAGGCAGAAGACAAACTCAAGAAACACAGTAGCGAGGAAAGGATTTCAGACAAGAAGTCACATCATCCTAGACAACTACTGTGAGTAAAGCTGCCAAAGCTATCTTTCAACAATAATTGTGACAATTAACAGAAATCTGGTTAGTAAATATTAGTGATGAAAGAGGGGGAATCAGGTGGGTGCATTCAACCTTTTTGATGTATTTCTGTTGCGTTATCAAAGAATCACAGAATAGTTGAGGTTGGAATGGACCTCTGGAGGTTATCTGGTACAACCTCCCCACTCAAGCAGGGGCAACTAGAGACAGCTGCATAAGACCATGTCCAGAATTTTTTAAATATCTCTAAGGAGGAAGACTCCATGATGTCCCTTTCTTGCCTATCAAGTTCACCTCTATTTTATCTCATTGAACTATAGTCCGCTGGCTTTTATCTATATCCCAAACAAAACTGTATATAGGAAAATCATTGAGTTGGAGTACTCCAGAGACAATGAGAGACAAAGAGAAAAATCTTTGTCTTCCTTGTATTGAAGAAACTATGATTTCTGCTTCTTCCTCTGCTATTCTCATAGCTTCATTAACTGATTAATGAAGAGAAAATTAAACAGAATTCTGCAGATCCTAACATGAGAGTGGCTTCACTATAGGAAATGACTGTCAAATATTCAAAAGTCTCTGGAAAATTCAAGAAATAAAAATTAAGCTATATTATCACAGTAAGAACACTTTTTCTCAACTTGACAACCATATCAACTCATGACTGCTCAGATCATTGTAGGGATTTGATGATATCTACACTAATACAAGGATGTTTTGTGTTGGATTTTTTTTTTGTTTTGTGGATTTTTCTTCACTGTTTGGCAATCAAAACTGGTGTCTTTTACAACACCAGTTACTAATCTAATAACTAATACTTAACAAAATCAGAACCAGATGAAAAACAGGATTTCAATCTATCAGGAAAAAACCAATGTACTTTCCAAGATAGACAATGAAAAATGTATCTACTGGCTCTAATACCTTTTTGAGCATTTGCTGTGACAAGAACTTTTTAGAAGTCAGTATCATGTCCATTAATACCAGAGCTAACTTCCCCAGTTCGTCTTTAAGCTACGTATGAAATTCTATAAGAAATACAGAATTCTATAAGAAATACGTAGAGAACTATACCTGTTCTTTTATAATTTCCTATATTTTTATAAAGAATTTGTTTGACAGGCCAAATTAAGAAGGATGGGGTTTTTTATTTTTGTGTAAGGATCTATGTTTCTGGAGCTGTCAGTAGGAAAGTTCTGTGTGTTTTATGAGTACAGTCACCAGGCCACCACTGTGTCTGAATGGATGTGGAGAAAGACTATTAGAAATGCACAGAAGATTTTTTGTCAAACAAAGTTACCTAGACACATTTCAAATGTATTGCCAAGGTTATGGCATTGCTGGCATACAACCAAAAAGCTTTGCTTTTGCCCAGTGCTATAAAAATATTTTATAAGATTAATTATTAAACTGCAGCATTAACCAAAGGCCTCTATATGGGCTTTGTTTTAGAGAAGACACATTTGCAACAGATCTTGAATAATTTTAAATTCTAATGACTAATTCGGACACTATATACAATATTCTATATGAGCAAGACACCTATTGTCATGCTGTGCTTCTCTAAGACATTTTGTGTTTCACATTGATTAGTGGAACATCACATTTTTCTTTTTAATTATCAAGGCCTGTAGATGAGTATTTTAATTCTTGGTCATTATTAGAGCTACCAGTCAACTGAGATTCATGTTCTGGCAACAGCTTTCTCTTCCCTTTCTCCTTACAAGCTCTTGAGTTCAAAGAGCTTTATCAATCACATTTTCAAGCCAATTACATTAATCTGGGCCTTTTGGATGCCCTTAACAGCTTTCTGAAAATGAAAATATGTCAAGCCTGCTAGGAACTGAATCCAGATTCCTCACATAATGACAGAACCTGCCAGGGACTTTAATGCTTCTCTATCTCTCGTTTTATCCTTTGATCAAATAGCAGCTCCAGTAAAGTTTATTGTCCTTCTCTATCTGTAAAACAGCTCCTCTTATTTTTATTTTTTGAAGTTAGCGCAAGGTCCATTTATCTATTTATTATTTTCCATCTCTCTCTTTGATCTTGAAGCAATGGTCAGGCCTCTTATAGGACATACTACTTTCTGAAGGATATGGTAACAGAACATTGTTTCACAACCACAGATTTTGGCATGAGATGGTATCTTTAAAATCCACTGCAAAACAGAATAGTGAACTTAGATCTCTAACTTTTCAATTTTTCAACTCATTCTTTCTCTCTTTCTACATTGTTACTATATAAGCAGTTGTATTTCTAGCTCAGCACTGTTTGCAGGTTATTTTCTATAGGAGTAGGTAAACCTAATCGATCCGATTTTAGACTGTTGGTGTCTCTATGTAGCGATAACTCCAACAGTTACATATTTCTGCTATGTGTTGTCAAAAAAGCGCTAAAGAGCCCTGATACTACCTCTACCTGTAAGGGCTTTTCTACTGCTGATTATGAGTTCCCTCCTAACTCAGTCTGAAAGACCACTACCCAAAGAGTAGCACCCAGACTGGTAGTACTTATTTGTGTGTTCATATTAGAAATTTACTCCATTTTTGTTTTCAAACTGCCCTTCTCTTTCCTTGCGTTGTTGCTTGAATCTATTCTTCCAGGGATTAGTAGCAACCCAGATTTTAATTTTAAATACAGAATTTATGTTTAGATAAAACATAAAACCAGTGGCCTAATTATAACTGTGACTTTTTTCCCCTGAAAAGCCAAGTGTCCTGCTGCTGTCCTAAACCAGACTGTTGGCTTTTTAATACTATAACCAGGTATTTTACCCATTTTGTTTATAAAGAAATTATTACTACTGTCTTCTTGTTTTAAATTGCATCAGGATGTTAAATATTTTTATTTCACCCCTGTGATGAAGTGACTTCTGCAATGTTATGTTATTTACAAGGTTTTTGGGAAAACTGGACAAAAAAACCCAAACAATTATGTAAATACAAGATAATTCAGAATAGCAATTTAGGTTTTTGGAATTTAAATAGTAAATACTTTTTTTACTGGATGTCTTTGGTAATGGTTATTCTTGTTTTCCTGAATTTTTCAAATTCATTGCCAGAAGCTAATAGACAAGAAACTATGGGAAAAAGAAAACAGATCTGCACTGAAGGTCTAGCTTGAATGAACTGTCAGAACGATCTTTCCTTCCCTACAATTAATTTTCTGTATACTACTATTCTAGCAAGCCAAAAGATATATCCAGTAGCAGGCACAGCCATGCTACTTTTAAATGTACGACTCCCAAAACAGAAAAAATTCTATGCATGGCTGCCACTGTATCTGGCAGTGAGTCAGGGGCCTAGATTCCCTGCATAGAACTAGGGAAGATTTACGTGTCTCAGAGTATGATCCAAAACCATCAGCACGTTGAACAAGAAGCTGGTAAATTAACACCAAAACCAAACTGTTGCAGAACTTCCACCTCAGTCTAGAATTTGGGATGAATTTTGGGTAGCTGCCTCTTCTACTTGAATACTTTAGGAATAATGGTCCACTCTTAAAACCTCCTGCTGATGCTATTTTTGCATTTCTATGCAGTAGGTGCCACAAGCATCTCTGCAGGGATTTGTTTACCTGGGCTCAGTGGTATATTTTCAAGATATGAATTCCTGCCTACCTAGGGAGAAGCCTGAGCACCTAAGTGCTGTCAGTGCATAGAAAACTCAACATCTTAGTCAAAAACCACAGGCTGCAAGACAGATGCAGAATCTGGAAATAAGGAATCTCTCAAACAAACAAATGCCTGAGCCAGCAGTCTTGTGTTAAGAAGCTTGTTAGCATTGCTGTCCTTGCCCTGAGGATTCTTGGGCTGATCTCAGTGATGCCCAATGATAGGACAAGGAGCAATGGGTGTAAGCTGGAACACAGGAGGTTCCGCTTAAGCTTGAGAAAAAACTTCTTTACGGTGAGGGTGACAGAGCACTGGAACAGGCTGCCCAGAGAAGTTGTGGAGTCTCCTTCTCTGGAGACATTCAAGACCCACCTGGACGCCTTCCTGTGTGATCTTATTTAGGTTCCTGCTCAGGCAGGGGGATTGGACCAGATGATCTTCTGAGGTCCTTTCCAATCCCTAACATTCTGTGATTCTGTGATTCTGTGATCACTTATTTGTATATTTTATTACTGTTATCATTATCACTACTATTTTAATATTAGGGGTTTTTTTAAAGTTTTATTTTATTTCTATTATTAAACTGTTCTTATCTCAACCTATAAGCCTCCTAATCCTTGCCTCCAATACTCTCCCCTATCCCCTTGGGGCGGGGGGGATGTGGGTGAATGGCTGTGTTGGTTGCTAGCCAAGGGCTAGCCCGGTGAAACTATCACATCCCTCAATAAAACTGTATGTGCTTTTCATTTGAAATATAAAGAAAGCTGTATATTAAGTATTGCACCATAATATTCTATAATTCCTCAGAAAATTTACAAATGTCTTAATAGGAAAAATATTTTCATATAAGTTTCATCTCTTTCCTAAAATTCTCAGGGCCAAATTTATCTGGGATCAACATTCCGTCAAAAACACATAATATGGCTTTTACTAGTGATCCATAGTAAAGAAAATAAAAGAAAAGAAAAAAAAAAAAAAAAAAAAAGAAGGACCCCCTACCCCAATCACTGTATCATCCTTGGTGTCTAGTGTGGTTCCTTAGCTTTTGGTCCATCTCTCCCATGAAGGATAACAGAGTTTCATATGCCAGCTACAGTCCTTTACCATCATCAGTGCTGCTCTGATGCCTCCATATCATTGTTCCTGCCCTGCCTTTGGCAAGCAAGGGGTCAGTGAGAGCCCTTTCAACCTGTCTTGTTCCTGTTAGAGATACCAGTTTCTGGGATTTAATTCCAGCAGGGATAAATATGCTGTTGAAGCAGGGACCTGGGACAAAATCTCCAATTTAATGTCTAAACAGTATTTTGATGTCCTGTTATTTATGTCCATGCTGTCTTAAAACAGAATGACTCAATTTTATTTGATCTTGGATTTCTAAAACACAGGCTGTTAACGAAATGGAAAGCTAAAAATCTACCAGCACAATGGTTACTGAATCTTCAAACAGAAATTTCTGTAGTTTCTGCCTATCTGCCTAGGTATGTTCAGAGGTAAACTTTTGCAAATGAATGGAAAAAACATTAATTGTGGCTATTTGCAGAAGCCTCTATTTGTAGAAGTCACTATTTGTAGAACTCTCAGTGTATGCATTCTTCTGACCAGGAGCTACAACTGCTAATCTTCTCTAAATATGAAGTTGTATGTTACTCATTTAAATAATTACAATGCCTGTCAGATATTTACAGTATTTTTAACCTTTTCCTGGAATTAATCTGTACTACTACAAAAAATTCTGTCTATATTAAAAGATTTTTATTTTAAGCTTGTTTACACATTTTACAAATTGATGAGGCATTTTTTATATATTTTCTTTGTATAGGATATGATTTATCAGTCCCTGCAATATTCTGTATGAAGGAGATCTTACAGATATCATCAGAATGTCAGGTGTTGAAATTATAAAGATGTTCAGCACACCTAAATAAAGTCTCTTTGGTGTAGATGATAGGAGCTGGAATAGAACTGTCGGAGCCAAATTTATGAAAGCTCTTCACAGGGCGGTGAATATACTTTTTAAATATATAATAAACCCTCCTTACAGATGGAGAAAAAAGCTGCTGCTGCTGCTGCTGCAGTGACAGAGCAAAAAAGTTGCTGCTTTTGTCATCTGTTAAAGGCAGCAGTTGTGATGGGAATGGCATCACCAGCACTGTCACCATCAGCACTGCTGATAAATCTGTGGGATTGTAAGGAGACATGAAAATATTAAGAGGGAGAAAGTTTATTTAATAATTAAAAAGCTCTTCCACTTTTGAAAAAGGAAATTTAATGCATATGATACTGCATGAAGGAAGCTCTTATGAAATAGAAATTTGAAATTTATTCTACAGTTCCATGTTCAAGTTTAAAAGATGAGAAGCATGTGAATTTCCAGATGAGATAAAGTACCACAGTTTCAATGTTTTTTTCTTGTACTTATATGGTTATAACAATGATGGGTTAAGAATATAGCAATGTAGGGTTTGGAGGAACATTAATACATTTTACTAGGTCAATGACTGTTCAAAAACAACAAAAAAACCCACTTTCAATTAGACAAGCTTTTCTGTGGGCATTCAGACCTGATCTTTTAAGACAGGTTAAGAAACAGTGACAATACTATGTATTATAGCATATATATAGCAGAAAATTAAATATGGTCTTTGTAATTTTTTTTCACATTTTTAATGCAAGATCCTCCTTTGTGCTGACAGATGACTTTATAAACAGAACAACAAATGCAAGAATAATGAGAACATAAGTATCTAATATTTATGTGCAGATGTCCTTCAGAAACTGGTTTACTGCAGAACTTGCTCGGGAGGTAAAAGAGGTGCTGGTATTTTATTTTTGTGAAATAAGAAAAAGTTCTATCATTTTTCTCTTGAATGCTTTGTTAAAGTTAGGTAACAAGTGTTTATTGAGCTTGTCATCTGCAAACATTTTTTGTCAAGTATAGCCATCATCATTAGCTGTCATTGCAGAACAGTTGCAAGCAGTAATATAATGTATTCAGGAGCAAAAGCAGCTATCAACTATCCAGGAATTTGAAGTCTTGCTTTTTCTAGTGCAAGTACTGCAGTTTGGGATCCTTTGTCCTAACCCATTCAATCCTTGTTTTACCTATAATATCCCTTATGAGCCAGCATATGATAGGTTTCTAGAATTATGTTTGGCATTGTACACACACTTGGTATATGAGCAGTGTTATTCATACTTTTTCTTTTCCCTCAAGGTTAAGCAAGCTTCCTTTGAGCATTCCAGCTACTTTTTGAACTCATAATCCATCTGCCTAGTCACTTAGCTGCCTTTCCAAGATTTCATCTTGGTGCTTACCAGTACAAGCTTTGAATGCATCATGATAGTATTAATAAATGATGTATATAATCCTGGTCCTTCCTTAGTAATATGAGAACAAATGTACATTTAAATGTGTATAGATGTAATTACAGCTGGGGGAGGGGAGGCGCTATTACTTAAATAACGGTCCAGTGAGGGGGAAGATTTGCATCTAATTTTGCATTTTAATTGCTTCAGTTTTGCCCATATATGGACAATTTACAGATATTGAAAAATCCACAAAACCAGAAATATATCTGTCTAAACAAATATAATGGCAGTTGTTAGTTTGTTGTTGTTTTGTTGTTGTTGTTACCTTTACATTCATATTAACTCTGTACACCTGATATGCTGCTTGTTTGTTTTATGTTCCCATTAGCTTACATTCAGGACCTAGAATCTTAATTCCACTCAAAGAAACTACTGTGCAAGCTCTGAAATGAATAAAAAAAAAATGTCTGACACATAATCTCAAAGATTTTAGTTCAAGATCAATCAGTAGTAGAGTCAGCAATGTGCGCTTGCAGCCCAGAAGGCCAACTGTATCCTAGGCTGCACCAAGAGAAGTGTGGCCAGCAGGTCAAGGGAGGTGATTCTGCCCCTGTACTCCGCTCTTGTAAGGCCCCACCTGGAGTACTGCATCCAGTTCTGGAGCCCCCAACACAAGAAAGACATGGACTTGTTAGAATGAGTCCAGAGTTGGGCCACGAGGATGATCCGAGGGCTGGAGCACCTCTCCTATGAGGACAGGCTGAGAGAGTTGGGGCTGTTCAGCCTGGAAAAGAGAAGGCTCCAGGGAGATCTTATAGCAGTCTTCCAGTATCTGAAGGGGATCTACAGGAACGCTGGGGAGAGACTTTTTACAAGGGCAGGTAGTGATAGAACAAGGAGAAATGGCTTTAAACTGGAAGAAGGTAGGTTTATTTTAGATATTAGGAAGAAATTCTTGACTGTGAGGGTGGCGAGACACTGGAACGGGTTGCCCAGAGAAGTTGTGCATGCCCCCTCCTTGGAAGTGTTTAAGGCCAGTTTGGAAGTGTTTAAGGCCATGTTGGATGAGGCTTTGAGCAACTTGATCTAGTGGAAGATGTCCCTGCTGATGGCAGGGGTGTTGGAACTAGATGATCTTTAAGATCCCTTCCAACCTTAACCATTCTATGATTCTATGATTAATATAGCTTTATTTATTTATTTATTACTTTAATCATAGGTAGAGTGAGTTTGTATCTGTTCAATCCAAATTCACAGAAAAAAGAACCCAAATATACAACCGCTGTTGCAGGATTTTCCTGAGCTACAGATCACTAGGAGCTCTGAGATCATACTAGGCATATGTCACCAAAAGTTTTTCTTGTTCTTATAAACTTGTAAAATTACTTTTTTGTTGTTTTTTTTAAGCTACTGTTTAAAGATAGAATACTAGACTACACAGACCTTGGAGTCATCTTGTAGAATTGTTTTATAATCAGAACTTCCTGAAGTTTAATACATATATTAAAATGTATATATGTATATCTATGTGTATGTGTGTATAGCGCTCTCTATATAAATTTAGTAATTAATATGGATTCTACTGTTAACAGAATGCTGTCAGTGTCTCTCTCTAGCAGTGCTAGAAGAAAAAACCTATAAGAACACACACACAATCAGAGGCAATTAAAAAAAAACCTTTTCCTAAAATCCCTAATTTTGCATAAATTTCCATTCCTTTTTTAAATTCGATTCCCCAGCATCACTTTATGACCATTATTTTATTATCATTGTGAAGTACTTTGATATTTACAGATGACAATGAGAGATACTATAAAAGATAGTAAACTCTGTATGAAAATCCTATGTCTGGAAATAGCACAGTTGTCTATGAGTTCAGCCACTTCTCATCCTGCAGTAAGGATGATTTTTGGGTCAACAGGATCACCTTCACTCATTCAAAAATACCAATCAACCACATCACTTTAGATACTTCAGTTAAAATGCAAGTATACAGCAAATTCTATTTCATTAAAGGAATACGTGGTTAGAAGGTCACTGGCAAATGATGGATTTATTCTCTGGAAAGGATTAATTTTGTTTAACTTCAGCTGTCTTCTATGTTAAATGTTTGTATTCTTATTACAGAGGAAAGTGGAAGACACTTCAAAATGAGTAAACCATCTGATTTAAAACATTTGCTCTTGGATGGGAAGATTACTATAAAAATACCAGTTTTTATCTACTGAGTGTAGAGTTTAGCCAACTAACTCAAATGTATGTGTATATCTTGTAGGTGTTTATATCTGTTCAGGTAACAATTTAAATTCCAAAATGGAAACCAAAGTGGAATTAGATTAAAAATATTTTGTAAGTATTTACTACTTATTACTGTGACCTCTGCTCTTCCTTGTCCAAATATGTATGGCCAACCAACACACAGCTTTGTTACTTTCTTCTTAGAATAAAAACTGTAGTATTCATTGATTTTCAGCAGAGATAATTAGGATCACCCTAGTACTACCCAATACCTAATTACTCCTATATACATGGAATTATGTGAGATACTGCAGTTGAATAAAATAAGTAAGGCTCCATTTAGTTTATATAGGTACAAGTTTGGAGGTCCTAATTTCAGTAACTGATTCATGTAGGCTATCTGTGACTGAGTTTCATTAGGCCTCCCAGGTTCACCAATATATGATGCCTTAAGGATTAGATTTTGACATCCTAGTGAGAATTATTCATAGGAAAATGTCATTACTAGTTTGTACACATTAGGAAAATAAAATGTGCTTCTAACTGGTGTAATCAGTGTTTCATTATGATCGAAAGCAGCAAAAATATTTAGGCATCTCATTACTTACTCAAAGAGTTAAATCTGAAAGTGTATGAAAGCCAAGACTGTGATTAGACATCTCTAGGTTCCTATATTTATGTGATTCTAAATATGCTTTAGATAGCTCATCTTGGCTTCACAAAATTTAAATAGGCAGCTGTGAAGAGTGGTTTTGTATGTCCTATGCACAAAAGATCCCTGATTTATTCCTATTAAAACCATATTTCAAAATGTTGAACAGTCACCCTAATCTGATATCTCAGGATTGTTCATTATTAAAGTCTGTTATCAGCATATAATATGATTTTAACAACTTCCTTAGTTTAGTTTTAAATTTGAATGTTCATGTGCTGTATTATGAATGCTAATCAGGATGATAACTATTCATACACTTGTTCACATCCCCTCACAATTTTCAATGTTTGCTTTAGGACCATTTCTGTGACATTGTCCCATCATTTGATACTCTGGATATACATGTTCTGTCATTAAGTAGCTGACACTGCATTTATGGTACAGAGAAAGAAGGTGCCAGATCTGGGACTATGAGTTGCATGTGTTCTCAGAGTCAGGTGTTCAAGTTTTATGTTCACCAGCTCTCAAGTATTGAAGTAATGGGCCACACATTTATGGCATATGAAAAAGGAACTATTATTTGAAACCTTCACCATACTGATGGTGAATATTTAAAATGGAGAGGCTGGGCAAGGTAGGGAACCATTTAATCTTCTCTGTATTCATGGTGGCTACACCAGAAGTCCATCAGTACCCTTTTGGGTCCTTGAAGTACCCTCTACTGAGGGTACTTGGCTGGTTAACACCAGAGGATTTGCTAACCATCCTGGTCTTGCCCAAACAAAGCCTCTACCTACTGTATGAGGAGATAAGGTTCCTGTAGCGCACATAAGGAAGTGGATGGATAAGGCAGTGTGGGTCATTCCTCCTTGGGAAGAGGCAAGCTCATTTGTGGGATTGTCTTTGCTCAAGGAACTGGGTGTACTTTGTGGGTAATACAGAAGGATGGGGAGATCTGGTATGTAGTTTAAGGAGCCTTAACCTTGACGTGAGATGTATGTTGTAGAAATTAATGCGGCAGAAACTATCCAAACTGATGCAGAATAAGCTTCACAAGAAACTGGGAGAGTGCAGTGATGACCTTAACCAAGCTGGTGTTGGTACCCAACAATCTAACATGTTGCTTCTGTTCTGAGTAACTACTGTGACACATGGGATCGGAGTCATAGCCTGTTCGTATGGACATTTTGTGGAGTGGCAGAGACTCATAGAATGGGGAAATAATATCTATATGTTAAGGCACAAAGTAGTTCATAAGAATCTATAAATCTGTATGTTGGATATAAAGATGGTTTATGTATGTATTATAATTTGTAAACATTGGTAAGAAGAGATTTCAGGAATGAGAAACAGATACAATTGGATGGTCAGAAGATATGTAAATGTATCAAATTATGTGGGAGGTGACCATGATGCAAATGGTATGGAATGAAGAGTAGA
>NW_010320956.1:0-6917 GCF_000700745.2 Antrostomus carolinensis | reverse complement strand
ACAGCTCATATAGTGCTATATGTAGCTAGAATTATGTTGATAACACACTAATGTTTTGACTGTTACTAAGCAGTACTCATAAAACATCAAGGCTGTTTTTAATACATCCCCTGTAAAGACCACTAGGCTAAGGTTGGGCAAGAGGTTGTGTAATAGATGGACTTAACCAAACTCACAGTAGTTTGGTACAGGCTACAAAGGAGGTAAAGGCCTGAGCCATGTCTGGGTCGTGACCTCCCCTGGTATCAATCTGTTCTCTGAAAAGCCACAAAGGAACAAAGTGACCAAGTGAGCTTTGATGCATAAGAGCTTGGATCATCAATCATGCATCAATACATGAATAGCGCATAGCTTTTCCAAGACTCATTTATCCAGCATCAAAGAAAGTTGTGGGTACAAAGAGACTGATGCATACTTTTTCCATTGCATGCAATTTGACTATGAGCCAACTAATTTATCCCATAAATATGACAGCCTAGGTGAGCCTTTTTCAAACTTTCCCTGCTAGGCAGCATGGCTATATGGTGGCAAACTCCCTCTGAGCTGGGACACCCTTCAAGGTTCCTCCTGAAGGCAAAGAGACCGTTTACCAATGGCAGATCTTTGGAAAGCAATCGATATGGTTCATAACCCTGTAGTATGGTAACTTGGATTTTGCCTCTGTAACTTTAATTGCATGCTAATGAAACTTTACATGATCTTTGCATATATGATCTTTAGACATAAAACATTGACCAAGCCTGGTTCCAACTGCACCTATATTCCTCTGAAAGAAGGAGTTTAGAAAGCAAGGGGATCCATTGTGAACCTCATGATGCAATGGAAGGGTCTTCCTTAGGATTTTAATTTCTGGTCTCTATGTGAATCATTCAAACTCTAGTGTAACTCAATTTTTCTTTGTATATTTCTTCTATGTGGCAATTAATAGAGTGAATTGTGCCATCAAAATTTGTTAGGTTGCACTTTTATAGCATCATATTAAAACCACTTTTGGTAACACCTTTGATAGTGGTTCTTTAAGCAATCTAAATAACCAATCCTATAAAATTATTATTCTTAAATAAAACATAATGCTCTCCTCTCTGAGCAAGGTACATTCCACTCACTTCTGTGACAGGCTGGGAGGGTACGCAGCTGGGTCAGCTGACACAAACTGACCAAAGGGATCTCCCATACAATATGATATTGTGCCCAGCAATAAAATCTAGGGGTAAACTGGGGGGTGAGGATGTTTGTAAAGGCGTTCAAACTCTGAAACAACTGCTATGTATACTGAGGCCCTAATTCTCAAGAAGTGGCTGGACATTGCCTGCTAATGGGAAGTAGAGAATAAATCTTTTCTGTTTGTTTGTTTAGGGTTTTTTGTTGTTGTTTGTTTTGGTTTGGTTTGGTTTTTGTTTGTTTTGCTTCTGTGGGCTTGCTGTGCTCTAAATCCTTGTCCTAGTTTTGCCAACTGAACAAGGGGATCAGGCTATTCATGCAGGGAAAAGACCATTGTCAATCTATTTAAAATCTTAGTAGTCTAATCAAAGTTGTAGAATCATAGAATGATTTGGGTTGGAAGAAACTTTTAAAGATCATCTAGTCCAATCCCACTGCCATTGACACAGACATCTTTCACTAGATCAGGGTGCTCCAACCAATACCCATCCAACATGAGCTTGAACACTTCCATTGATGGGACATCCCCAACTTCTCTGGGAAACCTGCTCCAGTGTCTCATGACCCTCGTCATAATAAATTTACTATGTCCAATCTAAACCTACCTTATTTCAGTTTAAAACCATTGCTCCTTGTCCTGTTAATGTAGGCCTTGGTTAAATGCCTCTCTCCATCTTTCTTATAAGTCCCGTTTAAGTACTGAAAGGCCAAATAAGGTCTCCCCAGAACCCACTCTTCTCCAGACTGAACAACTCCAATTCTCTCCACCTTTCTTCATAGGAGAAGTGTTCCAGTCCTCTGATCATTTTAATGGTCCTTCTCTGGATCTGCTTTTATAGGGCCAAGTCTTTCTTGTACTAGGGATCCCAGAGGTGGATGCAGTACTCTAGGTGGGGTCTCATGAAAGCAGACTAGAAGGGGATGTTCAACTTTCTCAACCTGCTGGCCACATTTCTTTTAATGCAGCCCAGGATACGACTGGCTTTTTGGGCTGCGAGCCCATGTTGCTGGCTCATGTCCAATTTTTCATCTACCAGTATCCCCAAGTCCTTCTCTGCACAGCTGCTCTCAATCCATTCATCACCTAGTACTGATATTAGGGATTGTCCCAACCCAGGTGCAGGACCTTGCACTTGGCCTTGTTGAACATCATGAGATTTGCTCTGGCCCATTTCTCAAGCCTGTCAAGATCCCTCTGGATGGCATAATTTTTCTCTATTGTATCAACTGCACCACTCATATCATCTGCAAACTTACAGAAAATGTAACAAAAATTTGTATTTAAAATATAGAACAAAGTTATAGAAAATATACAACAAAATTTACAGAAATTGTATGTATTTATCAAACTATGTTATGAATAATTCTATGCTTGTTGGAGTGGGTTTTTTTTTTGTTTCTTTTTTGTTTTGGAGGTACTGCTTAATCCACAGTCCTCTTTGACTTGGAATTTTATCATCAAAGCCAAGGATGTACTTTCACTTATAATTTCTCATCTGTGTTGCAGTAAAAGGGTCCTTATTCCAGTTTTCTTACAATTGAAGTTATGGTCCTAGCCCCATTTTGTTAGTATTAATATAAATATCTCAGGAGGCTCAACTGTTATTAGTCTTAAAGAGTATTTATACCTTTGAGTGACACTACAGTAGAAGGTAATTAAATAACTGCTTTCTCTCCTCCTCTCCTTCCTTTTTTTCTCTTTCTTTCTTTTTTTCTTGTTTCAGACTTCCACTTCACTCCTCAAAATAACTATTAAAAATAGTAGTGTTCCATGAACAGTAGAAATTATTATTTCTTAAAATTTTAAAATTAAAAGTTCCTATAAGATTATTTCTTTAGCTAAGCTTAGTCTTTTTTTGCATAACTCTTTCAGGTCCTAGACTTTTTGCTGGGTAAAAAGCCCTGCCTAATTTGCAGCATGCTTAGTTTTTCTCAAGTACTTCAGCCTTTCAAGATACTGATAAATTTTGATCTCACATCTCAGCATTTGTAGAACAATGCTCTTAAAAGGGTGGAAGCTAGAAAGACTCTATTCATAACCACAAGGTACACGGGCCATCACTTCACTCTTGTCTTTTACTTTGTTGGTAGTTCTTGTTTTTCTTCTTCTAAACACACACAAGGCATCCTTTGACTTAATTTTATGCCTTCAGGCAGGCAGATATATAAAACTGAGCAAAAAAGGTCATAGATAATATTCATTAAAATTTAATACAGGCATTTTCCCAGCTCTTCACAAGATATTTTTATAAGCATGAACAAGGAAATTCTCAAAGACAAGAATCTTGAGCTCTTCTGTAATTTCTCCTTATGATAGCATACGGAAGCCTAGAATGTTTAATAATTATCAGGTAGTAGAAAAGCCATACATATTTTTTCTTTGTTGGAATAGTGTACGTTAACATGCTGATAAATAGCAGATTGCAACTCATAAGTTTTTCAAATCTTACCTAATAGCACTGATTTTTTTTTTTTAATAAAAAATGAGAGTTTGTCCACATAAGAATGAAACAGAGCAATGAAATGTGTAGAGTTGCTGAACATAAATGAAACAAAAAATACTCAGAAACCAGATAAAGCAAACTCATTTTTTAACAAAGTGCTTTTAACATGTTAACACCATCAAGTCATTTGAGTAATATCTTATTTTAACACCTATACTTAACATCTTAACATACCACCAAGATTTTATATGATAGTATATAATAAAATGGATAACAAATTTATTTTTTTCAAATTATAATTGCTCTGTATTAGTTAGATAGGATATAATATTAAATATGGCTATATGTTGTGGTCTAAACCCAGCTGGCAGTTGGGGCCATGCAGCCTTTCTCTCACTCCCTCTCACCCCCTGATAGGTTGAGGAGGAGAAAATACAACAAAGAGCTCATGGGTTGAGACATAGGACAGGGAAGGATCACTCATCAGTTATGGTCACAGGCAAAACAGCCTTGACTTGGGGGAAAAAAATCAACCAAACAAACAAACAAACAATTTAATTTCTTACCAATCAAATCAGAGTAGGATAATGAGATGTAAAACCACATCTTAAAATACCTTCCTGACAACCCTCCCTTCTTCCCAGGCTCAGCTCTGCTCCAGATTTCTCTACCTCCTCCCCTGCAGCAGCACAGAAGGATGGGGAATAGGGCTGCAGTCAGTTTGTCAGATGTTGTTTCTGCCACTCCTTCCTCCTCAGAGACAGGATTCTGCACACTCTTCCTCTGGTCTAAAATGGAGTCCGTCCCACAGGAAACAGTCCTTCATGAACTTCTCTGATGTGAGTCCTTCCTCCTGTGGGCTGCAGTCCTTCAGGAGCAGACTGCTCCAGCATGGGCTTCTCATGGAGTCACAGCTTTCTTTGAGCGCAGCCACCTGCTCCGATGTGGGGTCCTGCATGGGCTGTAGGTGGATCTGTGCTCCACCAGTAACCTCCATGGGCTGCAGGGGGATAGCCTACAATCTTACCACAGGCTGCATTTAAATCTCTGCTCTGGTGCTTGAAGCACCTCCTCCCCTTCCTCCATCACTGACCTTGGTATCTGCAGAGTTGTTTCTCTTGCATTCCACTCCTCTTTCCACTGCAGGTTGTGTTTTGCAATTACTTTTTCCCTTTCTTAAAAATGTTATCACAGATGCACTATCAACGCCGCTGATTGTCTCAGCCTCAGTTGAAGGTTGGTCTGACTTAGAGTCACGAAAGCTTCTAGCAGCTTCTCACAGGAGCCATCCCTAAAGCCTCTCCCCTACTAACAAAACCCCACCACACTAACCCAACATACTATAGAAGTTAAAGTAAAAATTCAAGAAAGCATCACCTTAGTGTTTTCTGTATGCTAATAGAACTCACAAAAGGAAAGTTCAGAAATAATGGAGATACAAAACTATTAAGTTATCCACTCTGTAAATGGAGGAGTTTGGTTTTTTTTTGCCAAAATTAAATTAAATATCTGTTTACTTTTGTTAATGTACCTTTTGCCCAGACACTCAGTTGCACCTTATTGTTAAGTAAGGCCTGTATGTGACTAATTCTATAAAAGTTAAAGACACTAACTTTATTCTTATAATTCTCAGTGAATCTAAGATATAAGCTTAAAAGAATACCTTTCAGAGATTCCTGCATCTAGTGGAGATAAAGAAAGCAGAACTACATCTTCTATCTAGATAAGAAAAGAAAGAAAATAATACAAGTTATTAAACAGCTGTGACAGAAATTAAACAAGAAATATCTCATAACACTTCTACTTACATGCAGTTCAGCTTCAATTTCTATGTAAATTATGAGAAACCTGCATGAGGTAGCTACAGATGTGGAAACATGCATCATTGACTAGTCTGTAAGGAACTAAAATTATAATAATATACCTAGTGGGTTTCAACCTCCAAATCCTTCAGGTATTGGACCACAAAACTTACCACAGTCAAAGCCCTGTCAGCAAGACCATCCTAAATGAAATATGTTGTATGATCAAAGTGTTCTCAGGTGTACTAAAACAGTCCTTTCAGACAGTGTGTGTGTGCATATATATATATATATATATACACACACACATATACTTTTTTTAATTTGTTATTGCTCATAAGCAAGTCATGAGTAGCAATTAAATTACTTTTTATTGTTCCATTGGCCTCCAAAAGCACTGAAAAACAGATATTAACTCAGTTATCAGTTTTTCCAGTGATTTAATTCTTCAACGCATGCATTGTTTAACTTGTTTAGTAAGTGTGAGCTTTATTCAAATTCTTTACGAAACTACCTCTAAATTTCCTTTACTTGGACTTTGATGTTTCATGTGTAGGCTGCTCCTTTGTTGAAATTTCCTGATTGTCTGCCTTTTACTTAAGTTATCTAACTTTTGTAAACAAGAGTACATGAAAAAATGAGGAACTCTCTAGATTCCTTGAGGACACAAGTGAAACAGTCTTTTCAGAGATAAATTGATCTTATTATCAAGTGAAGTAGTTTGGCTTAAAGTGTAGAGACTCCAAATTGAGGTATTTCACATTTAGTAATGAAAAGAGAATGTAAATAGCTTCAAAAGGTGGGAAAGAAGGCATGAAAAATAACCAGTTGTGATTTGTAACCCAATTTGCAATCGTAGAAATATCCAAAACTAAAGAAAAGCATGAAAAAAGGATTAAGACAAATCAGCAGTATAAAGTAAGATACTGATAGTGATTTTGAACACAGTGGTCCAAAGAGAATACATCATAATCAAGTTCTTCCAAAACTTTTTTAAGGATTTTTTTTTTTTTCTACATTTGGAATGGCTCAATTTTATCGTGATCTATGTGATTTAGAACTGTAGCTTTTCCATCTTATCTTCCATGCTGTTTTCCACAATACCATCACTGCAACGGTTGCCATCATATTGATTCATACTGTGAGCTGGTGTGCTTTGTTCCTTCAGGAATTATGACAATTTCAGAGAGGTTATGTTTCAGTAAACTGACAGATAAAAAAAATAGGATTTCTTTCTTCTTCTTCTAACAATTCTTACATTATTAATTTATTGGTCTTCACAATAATAGTAAGAAGTCTTTTCCTTCTGCTGTTTTATTTGGACAAAGTATGCCTAAATTAAGCTTAAGGCTAAAGTACTGTTTTTCTGTAGCCTAGAAGTTGCCATAAGAAAATTACTATGATTTTTTTCTAGATATCAGTAAAAAATTATCTTACTATTCTTTTTTAGTAATAGAACTGATTCATAGCTGCAGTGGGTTGACCTTCACAGAATCACAGAATCACAGAA
>NW_010320955.1:86738-90081 GCF_000700745.2 Antrostomus carolinensis | reverse complement strand
ACTTGGGGTGAAGCTACAGACAGTAACAAACGAGTATAACCTGTCCGAGGCCTTCTCCTTCCTCAGAGCAATTCATTAAAAGACAATTAATTGGGCTGTGTACAGCTCTGTGTCACGGAGCAAATTAAATAAGGCAGCTTTTCGAGCGATACGCGGGGTGGGGTTTTTTTAACAAATTCCATACTACAGCTTTTATGGAGTCCACGGGAGAGTGCGGGACCCAGCATCCACTGCACATGGTGATATGCAAATTCAACAGAGGTATTAATTAAAAAGAAACCCCAAAAACCAAACAACCAATAACTTGCATCCCTCCCACACCCCAAAATACCTCTTCTTTTCAAGATGAGTAACTAGCATTTGGTTCCTCGCTGGCCTTCAGGGCCCTGCCTGGATACGGTTAACAGAATGAAAATTCAGTTCGCAGAAAAGAATCTAATGACTACAACAGGTGGAAAGATCTTGTCCCGCAATTTTTGCTCCCGGTTTTCCCTCCATTTCCCTCCCAGTCGAGTGGAACCTTCCCGGCTGCTGCCGCACAACTTTCCTGGCACCGCCGGCCGCCTTTTCGCCCAGCGCTTTGCGCTTCGCTCCGCGCCAGCCCTGTGGTCTTACTGGGGCCACTTAACGCTGTATAAACCTCAGCTTCACCCGCTGGGGCTAGAACCACATCAGAGCCGGGTTTACCGGCAACCTTTCCAAGTGAAACTTGACATTTCTTGAAGCACCGAAACAGGCAGCTGATCTTGCAACTGGATCTCTTGAACTTGGTTTGACACTGCGATGCTCTGGCTGGGTCCCACACGCTGTACGGTGAAAGGTGCTGGACTTGGGGGCTGCTCTGCCTCCCCAATTAGCCTACATTATCCGTATAAATATCTAGATATATATAGATATAGATACTGCACGGGAAGAGATATAGGTTTACTTTCTCCCTCCATCTGGGTTGTTTATACAGGTGCGGGCTGAACGCTTTCCCTGCTTAAGATTAATGGGAGAAAGGGCTGAATTTCTTTAAACAACGAAGAAAATGGTACCAAGTCTTAAAAGCCACAATGGCAAATCTCACCTTTCGCGCCTACCTCTGCCTCGGTGTATTAAAGGCGACGCATAACGGATACTTCGTCCCGTTTAATGAAGGGAATGGGGATGGTGGAAATAGCCACATTCTCAGGTCGTCTTTGCCTGCTTCTTGGTTAGTAAAGGAAGTGAGAAATGCAGTGGAGTAAATCAGAAGTGAGCCTCAGGGGTTCACTGAGAGAGCCCAACGAAACCGAGCAAAGATGACTCCTCTCACATCCATCAAACCTCTAGTTTCTGCGACCCTGACCGAGATATCATTTTCAGGATAAAGTCTTTGATGGGGCCAGGGCATTACATCATGCTTCCATTTGTCCTCTGGTCAAGACTTTGATCCTTCGTGCTCTCTATGTGCTGAGTAGGGAAAAATGTCCCCAATATATCAGGGCAGCATTTTCCACCCGTTATCAGGTGCAGTCCCTTTCCCTTCTCTCGATTAAAAGGTAAAAGCACGATCTGGTCCGTGCCTGGGCTCCGAGGCCAGCATTCCTCCGCTGTCTCCGGGTCCACCCCGCACACTGTGTGCGCTGCCGGGCAGCCGGGTCTGCGACACCCCGCGTGTGCCTGGGGGGAAAGGAGCGGCAGCTAAACCAGCTCCTACCTGGGGAAGAAGCTACAGAGAGGGCCTTCCCCAGGGAGCTCTGCCTCTGGCACCATCGTTGGCCCTCAAGCCACAAAAAGCAGCTTTTCTCTGCTGGGGGGAGACCCCTGATCCGGGGGAGAGGGGGGCCGCACTGGGATGGAGTGGTTTTTCTCACACTTTTCCGCGTTTTAAAATAAATTTAAAAAACGAAGCCAAGCGAAGAGCAGTCCACGAAAACCAGATTTCTCCTTTATCTTTGCAGCAGCTGAAGGTGTTTGGTGCAGCCCCTGAGGAGCGGAGAGGGCCGGCGCGGCGCTGGGCAGAGAGCATCCCCGGCTGCACCGGTGCGGGGGGCCGCTGCCCCTGCCTAGGAGCGCGGCCCTAACAACCCGACAGGTATCGAGGATGAGCCAGAGGGTATAAACCTTTTATTTCTTCCTAAAGTTTCAGAATAAATGATAGCAAAAAGTAAAAGAGAGGGAAAAAACCACATATCCAGAGGCCAAGTCTGTAAAACGCAGGTTATCTCCGAGGACAGGACGGAGAACTGCTAAAAGCCCCATGTCTTTCACATTCATCCTGTGGGGTGTTGGCAGCGACAAAGCAGGGTGGAGGAGGGAGATGATGTGTTCTCGATAAAGTGCTTTAAATAAGGCTTTCCTTTGGCATTTGTCCTTTCCTCGAACTCAGCAGCGTTACCGAGTCACTTCGCTCCGACCTGAAGTGCACTTACATGTTTTCAGAAAGACCTCAGTGTAATAAGGGCGGTTTTATTCATTTTCTCGCGAGGGTGAGAAAGGTAGGATATCTGGAGGGGGGGAGGACAGGGTCTGGCAAACCTCTCCGTCTTCATCTCTCCACAAGCGTCTATAACACACATCCAGGCTGCGTGAAAGGCACGCGGGGTTTCTGCCGCGAAGGGATGCTGGACATTGCTGGTCCTCTAGGGAGAGCAGGTGGATGAATTACAGCCTTTGTTAAATGCCACCTAAAACAAATACACCTCTGCATGGCTCAGATCCCCCGGTACAGGCACCTGGTGAAGGGAGAAATGTGTCTCATCCCCTCACCATCCCCGCTAAAAGCGTCTGTACCACGACTGCTGTTTGCTGCAGCCCGTGCCCTGTCCTTAGCCAGAGGTCTGGCACGGGTGAAGGTACCACTAAAGGATGCCCTTTCCTACTGTCGCTTCCTCAGGTGACAGCGCCGTGGTGCTCATGTCCCCGTCCCCTGGCAGTCACCTAGCTGAAGATGCTCCGTGTGAACTTCCCTGGGGCTGGGGGGGATCCTGAAAGCGTCACGGGGGAATGCAGGGATCTCTAGTCCCCTGCATTCCCATAGTCAAGCAGTAATTGGTAATGAGTGTGTGTGTCTTGTCGGAGGGGCTTCCCAAAAAAGCAGCTTTCCATCATATAAGAAAATTTAAAACTACTCAGTGGGTCAAACCATGTCAAATAAAGCAAACATGGGATAAACGAACCCCTGGAAGGGGGAAAAAAAAAGTATTTACCAGAATTTATTTTGCCTAGTGAGTGTGAAACTTCCCATCAAGGAACATGATTGACTTGGTGAAGGGAGTAAAAACCCGGGGTTAAAACCAAACCCGGGATAAAAACCCGCCTCTCCGCCCCCTCCTTCTCTGCCGGGCACCAGTCCCTGGGCCCGGGGCTGCCACGCTCC